>NC_000085.6:24534846-24657346 GCF_000001635.26 Mus musculus
GAAGCTGTTAGGTTGGGTGGGAACACAGGGCGGGCAAATATTCGGTCGCTGCCTGCAGGACTTGAGTCTGCTTGGAGAGATAAGCCAGGAGGCAGTGACAAGCTGGCCTCAGGGGAAAGAAAGCTCCAGGAGTCACAAGAAGAAGATTCGCCAAAGTGGGCTTGAGCAACAGCGTCTGGGGGAGCTTCCCCAGACGCCTTTTAAAACAACTGAATGTGTACCATAGCTCAAAACTTAGATGCCATTTCCTCAAACACAGAAGAAAACCGAAGGCAGTCCAGTAGTAAAAGGAGAGCCTGAGCCAAGGTATGAGGTAATTAAATTGCAAATTAAGATCAGAGGACAGTATGCTCTGTTACACACACCGTTTCAGGGAAATTTTATTAATCCCAAGCCTGTAACAATTCACGAGCATTCTAACGACCAGGGCTCCACCATACTATCTTTCCTGACATTCACCTTCCTCCAAGACTCCACCCGGAGATCCAGCAGGTATCTCAGTTGCATCTGCTCCCATGGCTTGGATCAGTGTCCACAACCTGATACCTTATTACAACTACTGTATCCCTCCTGGACCACTCTGGTTATAGCCACACCTTGCCTAGGCCTCCTACTAGCCTCTCAATTGAATATCCAAGGTAGGACTCATCATGGCGAACTTCTTGCTTGGCCACGGGGCCTCTGCTCTATGCACCTATCTCAGTGAAGCTTCTCTTGCCACTCTTCTAAGTGTTCAGCTAAAAACTAAAGAATCTCTTTCTCCAACCCCTAAAGTTTACTCCACACTCATATGTGCATAGATCAACACCTCCAGGTCTCAAGGCTGCTCCCTTTGGTCTGTGCTCACCACCTTTACTGAGGTCTCAGATCTGTCATTAGCCCTGCTGTCGCTAGTTTATTTTCTTCCAAGTTCACTTCTTCATCTTGCTCACGTGACTGATTGAAAGCATGAGCTCATTGCTTGTCCAGAAAACTCTTCTTGTTGCATGGCTGTCTTCAGAGGAGAAGCTTGAACAGGGCACAGTTAATGTGCCCATGGTGAGGTTCCAACATAGCATGTCCCATGGCCTTCCACCCTTTCCCATCCGTCCCATTACCAAAGCACGCAGCTACAAAACACTAAGATCTGTGATTCCCTATCTTCAGTGCTGGGCGTGGTATATAGCTACTGTCACTCTGTAGTACCCATGATGATGACAACGGTGACAAAGGATGGCCAACAGTCCAGTAGTACCGGACTGTGGATCAATGGTGCTATGGAGCAAACTAAAACATGCAATGGTTAGGGATGAGCACAACAAAATTTGGGACTCCATTAAGGAAGGGTAGTTATGAGGGGTCAGTGGCTATGTAAGTCCAGGGTGAACAGAAGAGAAAGACAGCTCAAGTTTCTAAATCTGCAACTCTATGAAAACTCCAAACTTGGGGAAGGAGGCTGGCTGAGGTTTTCTAAAGATTTTTTGTGCACGTGCACATTCCTCACTGTGATAAAATTAGGGGTCTCAAGTGTAGATGAGTCTCCAAAAGAGATACATGAGGTCATTAAGTTATTTCAAACGCAGCACACACATCTCCCAAAATATTAAGAAATGAAAAAAGACTAACATTTGGCAGCACACATGGCCACTTCCTGGGACTGAAAGAGTGGTCAGGTAGAAGCCAGATGGTTCACATTTTCAAAAGGTGGGGTAAACTAGAAGATTAACAAAGGAAGTTGCAGCTTATAAATGAAAGGATTCATGAAATAGGAATTGCAGGCCAGCCTTGGGCTAGATGAGGGGGTCTCAACCTTCGGTTCATGATCCCCTTGGGGAGGGTCAGGTATCAGATATCCCGATTATCAGATATTTACATGATGATGGGCAGCAGTAGCAAAATTACAGTTATGAAGAAGCAACAAAATAATGTCACGGTTGGTGGTCACCACAACATGAGGAACTGTTTTAAAGGGTCACAGCATTAGAAAAGTTGAGAACTCTGGGTTTAGCCGCTGCTCTGTGCACTGGGGATAGGAGCGTGAGAGGAGCAGGGTAACACTTCAGTGAAGGATACAGACTAATGAGAAAACAGACACAGAGGCAATGTGCAGGGTGCCCAGTGACTCAAAGCTGCTCAGCCCATGTGCAGGGGTTCCAGAGGTTTCAATACATGTGGAAATGAATACCCCTTCAACAAAGCTTAAACACACACACACACACACACACACACACACACACGATGCATCATGCTAATATTACCAACGACGGTGCAGGAGATCGTTTCTGACATTGTTGCTTAACTGAATTATGAAACCCAGCTGGGCACGCATCTCACAGGCTGAATTTCATTTTGTTTCTATAAACAAACAGATGCAAAAGTCCTGTTTCTCTTGGCACCAGAGGCAGAGCTGCCATTTGTCCTGATTCCCACTCAGCCTCACCTTTCTATCTAAACCACACATCTTGGGGGAAAACAATAAACAGGCACCATTGAAAACAGCTCATCACAGCAATACCCTCTCTGTTTCTTTTCAAAGATGAACTCTCAGGCCAAAGAAAAGCCTGCTTATGTCACCCATCCAAATAGAGTTTTCATTACTCGTTTTCCCTGCTTTATAGGAGTTTTGCTGATAGGAGACAGGAAATTTGGGGGACTTCTCTGTACAATTTCTCCAAAGAAAAGAGAAAGACAATTTGTCATCTACAAGTCTAAGAACATAAAAATTGAAAATGAAACTGTCACCATAATATCCATCATTTTTTACTACTATAATTAAGTGAAATAAAAACATTTATGAAATCTTTCTTTAGATCAGATAAAGTAGCAAACACATTATAAATATTTCATAGAAAATAAAACGGAAATGAAGTCTGTCCCAGCTTTAAAAGGTAGGTAGGACTTTGGAAAATGTACTTGCTATTGGCCTTTCGCCTAAGAGACAAGCAAAGGATTTGACCAGAGACCTCTTGAGGGCCTCTCTCTAAAAACCCTTATAGGTCACCCCAACTTTCTCCCTCCTTAAGAGCAGTCTCAGAGGCTGTAGAGAGCTGTTAAAAGCACTTGTTATTCTTCCAAAGGACCCAAGTCCCGTTCCTATTACCCACATCAGGCAGCTCAGAACGATCTGTAACTTCAGCTCCAGGGAGCCTGATGCCCTGTTCTGACCTTAGTGGGCACCTGTACATGCACACAGTGGCGACTATACATGCAGGGAGGGAGGGAAAGGAAAGGGAGGGGGAGAGGGAGAAAGACAGTCAGACATACAGACACACACACAGATAGAGGAGAGGTTAAAGTCTTTAAAATGAAATAGCAGTTTTAAAGTACAGTGAGTCTTATGGAAACCACAATTTAGACAACACGAGCATTATCCCCCTCCCTAGATCATAGCGTAGTCTCAACCGCATAGCAAACAACAAGTAAGGCTGTCGCAGGTTAGCTCTGAAATGACCCCCCACACAGCTGAGCTCACTGTTTTGGGAGGAGCTAGAACCCTTTGGCACAGCCCTCCAGTTTGGATCTAGCTTTCTCTGATTCCTGGGTGGGCCACATGAGACAATGACACTTCACGTCTCCTTTGTCACACACCCATCCCAGCCACTCAGACTCCCCAGCCATGCTGGATTGGACTTCAGTTCCTGAACCTTGAGCCAAAATAAATCCCCTTGAAGTTGTTTCTGTGGGATGTCCTGTTTCAGGGACAAGAGAAGCTAACTAACTCCTAGGCTCACTCTCGAAGCCACAGAGGTAGAACCTCCTTAAAATGAATGAGTAAAATCAGAGAGCCATTTCAGAAATAACAAAATGGGGCCAATTTTTGCGGGACAAAGAACGCTGTATCTCTGCACAGATTCCCCAATCGAAAGCTACGCTCGGCTCTGTACCATCTTATAAAGACTTGGAAAAAGATGTGACAGATTTGGAGAAGGTTTCTGTTTGAAATAAAAAAAATGGCCATAATCAATGTTGTACCTTAAGGAACAGACAAGCCCTCTGCAAATAGGAATTGTGTTCTAACAGTAAAGCAGGCTGCTCAGAGTGTGTGAGCAGCCACAGCGTCCCTCCACCCATCCCTTTGCATTTTGTGCTTAGTTGGCTAGTTACAATGGGAAGACTTGATACATCAGTGAAATTCAGATGGAGAAAAAAAAAAAACTCTCAAATTGTCCTGGACATGTTTTAAGTAAGGGTTTGCTTGTTTGTTGGTTTGGTTTTTATTGCTGTATTTAGGTCCTTGCTAAAAATATTATAAACTGTGAACATTACATGAAAAAAATACAGATAGGCTCACTTTAAAAGCTATGGTTACTGCTGAAGCTTATGAATCCTGTGTGACAAGGTGGCTTTCTGAACCTCTGTCCTCCAAGTCCAAATTCCAACAGGTGTCTACTCTCCATGACTGATCCTGTGTGCTGATAGAAATGAAGACTTTATGGGTAGATCCTTCACCAGGTCATTAACCACCCCACCCCACCCCACCCCACCCCACCCCCATCTCCTAGAAGGCATATAAATGCAGAGTCTGGGATACGAGGCACAATCCCCAGCCAGTATGTGAAGTGAGGATAGATCAGATTCAAGCTTTCTAAACCACAGAGCCCCATCATGGAAATAATGCCAATTAGTGGATCATGGCCACTGTGTATTTGAAGTTGGAGGTAGAAGAGAACATTCCAGAACAGAACAGAACAGAGTATATTTCATATACTGTGGAACTGCTGTTTCATGAAGTCATTGTTTTGATTAAAAGTATTATTTATATCTCTGTATACACTACAGTTCACGTGGAATGTGTTCCTTTTTTAAAAATATTTATTTATTTTATGTATATGAATACATTGTAGCTGTACAGATGGTTGTGAGCCTTCATGTGGTTGCTTGGAATTGAATTTTAGGACCTCTGCTCGCTCCGGTAGGCCCCGCTTGCTCTGGCCCAAAGATTTATTTATTATTATATAATAAGTACAGTGTAGCTGTCTTCAGATGCACCAGAAGAGGGTGATCAGATCTCATTACGGGGGCCTGTGAGCCACCATGTGGTTGCTGGGATTCGAACTCAGGACCTTCGGGAGAGCAGACGGTGCTCTTACCCGCTGAGCCATCTCGCCAGCCCGAATGTGTTCCTTTTAGGGCATGGACTACCTTATAACAAACCGAAAGCCTGTGTCACTCCCCACACCCATTTCCCCTATCCCTCCCACCCAGCCCTGCCCATCCCAAAAGTCAGGGGAGAGTACTGACTGGAGAAATGGCTCAGTGGTATCAACTTAAAAACAGCTCTCATCTTAAAGGGAACAAAAAAATTAGTTTATTCTAGCGCCATTTTGAATGACCGTGACCCCAAATTCCATGTTCCAACGTGGAAGCAGTTTCACAGGGGCATTGTTGTTGTTGTCGTTGTTGTTGTTGTTTTTGTTTTTTGTTTTTGTTTTTGTTTTACAGGGCAAAGAATCATAGCAACTTTAAAATGCATTGGTGGGTACTCCAGGGAGGTAGATAGTCCGGGATGGGGGAAGATTTCTAACCTAACATGTTATCCAATGACATTCTTAGCTCTTGCATTGGTAGAAGCTAGTGTTCCACTTAGTCGCTTTTCAGAGGTTTTTATTTATGATCATAAGGTGTTCAGATACAGAGTAGGGCAAGGAATCGGGGTTAAATATAATATCAAGTGATCAGCTCCTGAACCCATAAATTCCAATCTCTCCAGGGTACTGACATTCCAATCGGCCCATCCATCCCTGCAGACACAGAAACTCCTTCGGAGGCTTTCGTTCACAGCCAGGCACAGCTTCTTTTCCCAAGTTCTTGTCAACAGTGGCTAAGAGTATCTACTGCTCTTCCAGAGGCCTCAAGTTCAATTTCCATCACCCACATCGAGGCAGCTCGCAATGGCCTGTGGGCATCTGAAGGCTCTCGTCTCTTATGAACACCGCACCCCAATGTGCAGATGCTCACAACGGACATACACATAGATGCATAATTAAAAGTAAAACTAAATCTCACAAAAGCAACACTCAGAAGGCTCTCTCCCTCTCTTCCTGCCACAGAACAATATAATTGTAAGTTTGGTTCGCTATAACCTCAAGCCAGAAAGCAACCATGCCAGCATTTCGACCCTAGACTTTCAGCATCCAGAACCATCAGAATGAAATTCTGGCGGGTATAAGCCACCTAGTTGATGGCCCTTTGTAGCAACAGACTGAACTAAGACAGGTGGTTTGGTTTTGGTTTTTTGGGTTTTTTTTTTTCATTAATTTTTCTGGTCATAGTGGCTGGAAGGGTCTGTGGCAACAGGAGCTTGCAGTGGTTAACCACCATGAAGGCTCTCCCTGGAAGGTTTTAATGCCGGTTACAGAGTAACTGACAAGGCCAAGTGGCAAGAGTGAATGCAAGCATAGAGTCAGGTCTATTTGTTTCTTATTTGAGGCGCTACTTCAGGTCTCCTACATGGCAGGAAGGTATCCCACAACCTTCTTTTAATTCTCATTTTGGACCGGGTCTCCCTAAGTTGCCCTGGCTGCCTGGGAATTTATTCTGTAGCCTGGGTTGCCTTTGCACTTGTGATCCTTGAAACCTTAGCAACCCAAATAGCTGGGACTACAGGTCTGCAAGCAGCAGGCCCAGCAGGTCAGAATGACTTATCAGCTCTCTAGGAGTCTGGAGTCCTGTGTCTTATTCCAACCTGAAAAAACCACCTAGACAGACGAACGCTTTGGCATCCAATTCCTTCCTCAGCTGCCGCTTGCTTCTGCGGATGTAGATGGCGCTGACCTTTTCCTCTTTGATTAAATGTTATATTTGCAGATGGGAGCATACGGGCAAGCCTTCTAAAGTCATTTTATGTAGTGTGGAATCCTATGGGAGTCTGAGCCACATAACGTCCTTTGGTGTGCGCAGGGAGTGGTTAGCAACTGCCTGTATCCTTGAAGACCGGGAGTTTTGTAGAGGATGGCCCTCCTCCCACCCCCCAGATGGCATCTCTATCTTATCTTCTCCAAGCCACCAGACTGTCCAGCCTTCACACCCCTTCCTCCGTTACAATGTTAATTTAACGAACTCCCATATAACGTTCATCCCTTCCTCCGTTACAATGTTAATTTAACGAACTCGCACATAGCTTTCAAAGTTCCGATTTTTTTAAAAGCGGTCTATAATAAAAAGCCTTCCCTTCATCCCAGCTCCCAGAGAGCCAGTTGGTCATCCCAGGAGTATCCTTCTAGAAATATGACGTGTGGACAACCTTCCTCGGGGGTTATTACTGCAGGGGCCATTACAGAAAAGCTGATCACACAATTATTCCACCAAGCAGTAGAAAGTTGGAAAAGGGCCATGCGCAGCATTAACTAGGCCGCAGCACACATGGCATCCGTGTGTTCCCTCCCTTGCCTGGGATTTCGCAAAAGTTTTTTTTTTTTTTATTGTTGTTTTTGTTTGTTTGGCTTGGTTTGGCTTTCTTTTTTGCAGATGAAAGCAATGCTACACACCAACCCTTTTACATATGCTGGCCCCTGTGCTGTTAAGGACATCCTGGGAAAAAGAGGCCCATACTGCACAGTCTCCCTGCCCTTCTGGTGCTGGGGGCTTCCTGTGGGCACTGAGCTCAGTAACCACAGCACTGAATCCTTCCCAGACATCAGATGGGAAAATGGTGACGGCGTCCTTTCCAAAGCAGCTTTAGGACGACCCCAACACATGGTCAGTCAATGTAAGGCACACTCCAGACCCGGCCGCACCGGCTGTAGGGAGAGGGTCAGACACCAGCTAGTGCTCAGAAAGACTGAACACCAGCTAGTACAGAATAGTCCAGTCCTGAGACTGGAGTGACAGTCAGCATGGGGACTCCACGGGGGACTCCACAGAGACCTTCAACTGAGCCAGCAACCAGTCTATTGTAAACTAGAAGCCAATTGTGGCATTTTGGGCAACAGAAAAAAAAACCCAAAAAAACAAAAACAAAAAACAAAACAAAACAAAAGTAACTGCTTTTAACCCATGCCCTGATTACTTGAGTGAGTTTGTATTCCGTTATAATGGACTATGTTATCTAGTGAAGGAAATTTCAAGACAGCATCATATTTAGGCAGTGGTAGGGTTAGTATTCACTACTCTTATTGAGGCTTGTAATGAGAAATCAAAACCCAAAGACTGGTAAGGAAGACAGTGGATGGAGCTAAAGTTGTAGACCATATAGACCAGTTGTGGACTTATAGAATGGAGTTAAAGTTGTGGAGAGCATAGACCAGTGGCTCTCAGCCTTCCTAATGCTATGACTCTTTAATACACTCATTCATGCTGTGGTGAACCCCCAACCACAAAATTACTTTTGTTGCTGTTAATTTTGCAACGAATCAGACGATAAACCTGTGCGTTTTCTAATGGTCTTAGTTGACCCTTGTGAAAGGGTCGACCTTTGACCTTCCAAAGGGATTGCACGACCCACAGGTTGAGAACCGCTGGTCTACAGACAAAGCATCTATGCTCAGTCAAGAAGAACCTTTCATACCTTGTACTGGCAAGAAAGGAATTGCCTCGAAGGCAAGATCCTCTCCCTTGGAGGGCTCCAGCTTCAGAAACAAAACAAAAAACAACAAAAAAGCAAACTCGATTGAGATTGAACTTCGTTAAATGCCACCAAGGGGTGTTGACTGCTGGAAAATAATCACCTTGGGAAGTGTTTTCCCAGGACCCACGTGCAATGAAGACCACAGAGCTGTGATAAAGGCCACATGACATCTCCATCTGCCAGCAAAACTTGGCAGCACTGTCCCTACAGTGCTGGATCTACAGACATGAACTATCAAGAGGTATGGGGTCACAGAGGTCTGCTCCAAACTTCAAGCAGACCACTAAAGCCAAGTAAAGTATGGCATGTTGGATTCCTTGTGAGGGGACCCTGAGAGGCCAGTAAGTGATGCTCTGAAAGTAAAGCCCGTGTTGCCATGGAGACCCCAGAACGTTGGATGTGTCGGGGCCATAATGTTCACCAGGGAAAGCTGTAGGCACAGTGTGGAGCTGGCTTAAGCGGGAGACTGTGTGTGTGGCAGGCAGCAGAGCGTGGAGCTGCTGAAGACGGTTAGAACACTTGAGACTATCATGAGTGCCACGTGCTGGACGTGGAGTGAGAGAATTTGGCATTTGCCCTGCTTGTTTTGAGTTTTGCTTTGGTCTGGCCATTCCCACTGTGTGTCCCCATCCCCCTGTTTTGGAATGAGAATTGGTGTCATTGTATTTTGAAAGAATGTAACGTGTTATGTTATAAGGGCGCACAGTTGAGAGATTGCCTTGAGTTCCAGATAAGACTTTGGACTTTTGAACAGTGTTGAAACATAAGACTCATGAGGCATTCTGAGTTGGAGTGAACACATTTTGTAGTAGGAGAAGGACAGGAGTCTGTGGAGCTAGAGATGGAATGTCATGATTTGAAGTGACGTGTGCCAGTGACTAGGGTCACTTGTGACAGCCAGTCTTCACTTTTAATTACCCTGGTTTAGAACTGTCTTAAGGGAACACACCTCACAGTATTTCTAAAAAGAGGAGACCCTGAGTGTAGGTAAATGTCAACTGATAGGTCTGGGTCCCAGACTGAATACAAAGGGGGCGGGGAAGCAGGCTGAGCCGCAGCACCCATCACTCTCCGGGTCCTGGCTGCATATGCAGCATGTCCACTACCTCCTCACCATCCCATTATGACGGGCTGTACCTTCAAACTGTAACCCCAATGCACCTTCCCTCCCTTAAGTTGCTTTTTAAGTTGGAAATACTTTGTCTTAGCAAAAAAGAAAGAAAGAAAGAAAGAAAGAAAGAAAGAAAGAAAGAAAGAAAGAAAGAAAAGGAAAGGATAGGAAAGAAAAGAAAGGAAAGGAAAGAAAGGAAAGAAAGGAAAGAAAGGAAAGAAAGGAAGAAAGGAAGAAAGGAAGAAAGGAAGAAAGAAAGAAAGAAAGAAAGAAAGAGAGAGAGAGAGAGAAAGAGAGGAAGAAAGAGAGGAAGGAAGGAAGGAAGAAAGGAAGGAAGGAAGGAAGGAAGGAAGGAAGGAAGGAAGGAAGGAAGGAAGGAAGGAAGATAATGAACACCCTTTCCTACCATGGGTGCACATATGCCCAAACACATGCATGTATATATACGTAGAGTAGGAGCACACATTCGCCAGCGCACACACGCACACACGCATACACACACACACACACACACACACACACACACACACACACACACAGAGAGAGAGAGAGAGAGAGAGAGAGAACTCACAGCTCTCATAGCACTGACGATGCTTCCTGTTCACTATTTCAACCGGTTTCTATTATGTACAAGGACAGAAAGCATAACTTCAAAACCCATTCTCTTCTTAACAATCTACCCCTGCAATTATACAAAGTAACCTGGGCCTTCTTCCCAGGGTGGCTGGAGCAAACCATGGCCACAGATTACAGACAGCACTTTTTGGAAGAAGCACTGAGTGTTTTCTCTCAGTCCAGGTCCAAACATGGATCACCTACACTAAGTCACATATGATGCTGAAGGGCTCTGGACCAAGGTATGGCCAGCTCAAGCTGGTGACAGCATTGTCACGCTTCAGGAAAGGAATGAGCACACTTCAGGGCACACCAAAGCTTGGTGTTTAGAAAGGGTTGGGTGAGTCCCCAGGATTTACAATGGAGTTTTCAACCTGCATCCCTTAGGGAAATTGATTATAATTATGAAGGTGGACCTGTCTACACTCATAAAACCATAAACTATTAGAATAGAATGCTGTTTGGATTAATTATTTAGAAAAGAAGATCCTCAGATTAAGCAATAGCGTCAAAGGCCATCAAGGTAGAGAACCCTGGCAGCCAAAATCTGTCCCTTTCTAAGAGGGATTATCTGACTACAGGAGACAAAGATCCAGCCAGAATAATACTGTGCCTGGTTCAATCATATCTATCCTGGTGGCTACAGCATGGATAATGGTTATCAGACAGCCAGAGTAGATGCAGTAGTCACCAGCTAGAAGGTGAATTGCAGAAATGGCAGCACAAAGGTGGGGAGGATATTCAGGGTATGACAGCGATAGAAGTCGATAGTAGATTAGATGCCGTGGATGGAGTCAAAGAAGGCCCCCACGTTTCTGCTTTTGCTATTTGCTGGCCAGTGAGTCAACAGCTTGGAAGTCTGTAAGAGCATCAGATAGATAATGATTTCTTGCACACATGGAATTAGAGGCGCCTTTGGGATTTTTGAGTGCAAGTCTAATCATGTAATTTAGAATTCTGAGGGAGAAGAGGAGAAAGAAGAGGGGGAGAAGAGGAGGGGGAAGGAGGGAGAGTGGGACACAGAGAGAACAAGAGCCAGAGCAAGTACACACCAGGTTAAAGGCATAAATATAGAATTAGTTATTATCTCTTTTTAAAAATTCTTACTTCAAGCTCCATTCTGAGGTGCTATGACAATAACCTCAGCTGCCGTGCCTCTGTGCTCACGGACACGCGTGCTAACGGAACTGCCTCCCCTTTCCTCCCTTGTGCTGGCTGAGCTTACATCAACTGGACAAGAAGCTAGACTCCTTTTAGAAGAGATAACCTCGTTGAAAAGATGTCCCTGCCAGATTGTCCTGTGAGCAAGCGAGTTATCAGCGCTCCTCCACAGCTTGGGATCAAATCCTCCTGCCTCCCGGTTCCTGCCCGTTTGATTTCCTGTCCTGAATTCTCTTGGCAGTGGAGTCTGACCTGAGAGTTATAAGCTGAAATAAAACCTCTCCTCCTCAAGTTGCTTACGATTTGATGCTTACTCACAGCAATAGAAAAACCTAACTTAGACACTTAGACATGTGGAGAAAATGAAAAGAAACGGAGCTTGAGAAGTGCATGGAACTTAGTGGTCTCTCAACAGTCAGGCTCCTTAAAATCTGGTATCATGTTTATGTACGTTGGAATATCTCATAGAATCTGGCATGGCCTTAGCTATGAGGTTCATCAATATCTGTAATATCTGTAATGCTGAACTGACTTGAAATATTCTGAAAATTGTCATACACACACACACACACACACACACAAACCCACTGCTTCAAGCCAGGCATGGTAATACATGCGTATAAATTCAAGGCCAATCTGAACTACATAGTGGGAGTCTGTCCCCCAACCCCCACATGAATATGAATATATGTATATATATATATATATATATATATATATATATATATATATATGTGTGTGTGTGTGTGTGTGTGTGTATACATATATGTGTACACATATGTATATATGGCATGTAGGCACATATGAAAGAGAACAGGGTTTGGGAAAGAAAGGAGTAGGAGAAAAAAGAAAATCAGTATTTCCCTTCCTAGATACAATGTCTGGTTTTCACTATCTTTCCCTTTCTTTTCTTTTCTTTTTTTGTTTTTGTTTTTGTTGTTGTTGTTTTTTTTTTGTTTTTGTTTTGTTTTGTTTTGTTTTTCGAGACAGGGTTTCTCTGTATAGCCCTGGCTGTCCTGGAACCTACTTTGTAGACCAGGCTGGCCTCGAACTCAGAAATCCGCCTGCCTCTGCCTCCTGGGTGCTGGGATTAAAGGTGTGCGCCACCACGCCCAGCTCACTATCTTTCTTATACCTGGCATCTTTTGAAGTATATATCCCAAAATATGTCATGCATAGGACCAGGGTCATCACCATGAGCAATCTCATGAGCATCACTTGGAAAAGTCAGTGACCATCAATAATACACACACACACATACACACAATCCTACATACCCAACCCAGTCACAAGAATGTGTTCTCTTGTCATCTCCAGAGTCCTAAAGCCAAGACTGGCAGAGAAAAGAAATTTCAGTTCTCTCTTGGTATTTCTGATGAGCAGACAGATGGCACCTCTCCACACACAGGGATTCACTTGGGAGCACAGAACCCTCTGGGAGGTTGACGCTTTAGGAAAATGGTTTAACACTTACAGCCAATACTGAGTGTGTGTCGGAACTACCTGGAAGCCCTGTTGGCATCCCTGGAGACTCTGCTGAGTGTTGGCATCCTCCTTCTTTCAGATTCCTGGGTTAGAGTGAAAGATCTGCATCTTTAAGAGGTGCCCCAAGGACCACACTGTGAGAATCACTATCCTCATTTCTAACATATCTAAGGTTTATAGGAAAACTAGCTGAGGCTGGGAAAACAGACACAAAGTGCCAAAGCCTTCAATGGTGGTTTGAATGAGAATGTCCCTCACAGGCTCAGAGATCTGAGTACTCAGTCACCAGTTGGTGGCACTGTGCAAGAAGATGATGCAGCCCTGTTGGAGGTGGCATGGTGCTGGCGGGGCAAGCTGTCAGAGTTCAGAGCCTTGTCCCTCTTCCAGTTGCTCTCTGCTGTGCTGGCTGTTCCTAAGTGATTGTTCAGCTTCCTTTTCCTGTATTTGTTTCTGCTGCTTGCTGCCATCCCTCCCCACCATGATGGGCGCTTTACCCTCTAGTGTTGTAAGCCCAAATAACCCTTGCCTTCCTTAGGTTGTCTTTGGTGACACTGTTTTATCAGGAGCAACAGAAAACTAACCAGTACCCTTTGCATATTATCCCAAAGTCTCTTCCTTCAGAGGTGGACCTGTTTGCCAGTTAGGTAGTTTTACAGCCTGTCTTAACCATTTTGAACGGGTTTTGGCTTGTGCTTAGTGATTTCGACTCACCGTTTTGTCTCATGGTCTGTTGTTTTAGGTCTGTGTTATCAGTTGCTTTTTGTTGCTGTTGCTGTGACAAAATGTCTGACCGAAACAACTTACGACGGATGGAAAGGTTTATTTTGGCGCAGAATCTGATCAGTGAAGCGTGGTCAGTGTGGGGAAAGCAAGAAGCAAAGGGAAGCTATGCTGGCTCTCGGCTCATTCTCTTTTCTCCCTTTTTCTTCAGTTGAGGACCTCAGCCCATGGGATGGTGTCAGTGTGGGGGAATTACCGCTATCCCAGTGCGGTTGGCATTGCTAACGTTTAAGCCTTACCATTAATGATGTAAGGCCCGGTGATGTAATGCTAGCGGTGCCCATTCCCCTTCACAAAAGAGATAGGACTTATTGATTTAAGCATTCACTGAGCACCTACTGTGAGGCAGCCACTAGATTAGCAGTGCTAAAGAGCCATGGTGTATGTCTCCAAGGAATGTATAATCTTGGGTCAAGTAATATGTAACAGAAAAACAAGTGTGTAAATACCATATTGTGACATACAACACAAGTCTTTTAGGTTGGATCATCAGAGGATTAACTTAGAGAAGCTTCAAGCTCATCCTCCTCTCAGAGCCCTGACCCAAACTCACTATTATGCCATCTAGTGCTTTTCAAAAAAAGCTTATCAAGTATTCCATACATATACATACAAACACACACATATAGATCAGACACCGAGATTCCATATATATATATATATATATATATATATATATATATATATATGCATATATATACATATATGTGTGTGTGTATAAATACACATGTACACATATACACACAAACATACAAATAAACAATACATATATCAGATAGATTAAAATAAAAATTAATTTTATGTGTGTTCATGTATGTGGGTACACATGTATGTGTGTTTGTGCATTTGTGTACGTGCACTTGGCAACTAGAGGTCAACTCTGGGTGCTGTTCTCAGTAGTGAGCTGCCTTATTTTTGACATATGTCCTTTCATTAAAACCTAGGACTTATCCATAGGCTGGGCTGGCTTGCCTGTAAGCTCAGAGATCTGCCTGTCTCTGCCTCTCCAGCACTGGGATTGCACACACACACACACACACACACACACACACACACACACACTCACGACCATGCTCAGTTTTTTATGTGAGTGCCAGACTCGAACTCATGTCCATCTCCCCAGCACCAACGAATAAAATTTTTATTTAGATTAATCTTCTTGCTAAAGAAGAGCAGTAACAAAATAGTATTCTTAAACATGCTCGTTTTTTCTAAATACTTCAGAAAGTAAAACTACATTAAAAAGCTGGCATCTACTGAGTAAATCCTGATTATTGTGACACGTGACCACTGTAAATTGCTGGATCTACTTTCCATCCATTTGCCTGGTATTCCTAAAGTGGCTTAGGAAAGATTAAAACCATTGAAATAGTTAAGAAACATCCAAAGATTTTAAACATTAATTTGAAGGTGGTTGATGCAGTTTAGAGTTCCTCACCATTTGTAATAGCCTTAAGTTCCAAGAATATACACATAAACAAACCAGGATGCTTAGCCTTTTTTCATGAAAAATATTTGCCTAACACCTGCGCCATACTTCCTACTCACTCAAATAGGCCACATGACAGTGAGCCCAGTTTTAACAACAAAAAGGTATGAATTAAGCATTAGAAACCCATCCCCTGAGCTGTAGAGAAGGCTCAGCTGTTAGGAGCACTGGCTGTTCTTCCAAAGGACCGGGGGTTCAATTCCCAGCACCCCAGATGGCAGCTCACAACTGTCTGTAACTCCAGTTCCAGGGGATCCAATACAATCACACAAACAAACATACATACAGGCAAAATGACAATGCCCATAAACTTAAAATAAGATAAATTGTCAGATGATGGTGGCACATATGTTTAATCCCAGCACCTGGGAGGCAGAGGCAGGGAGATCTTTGAGTTCAAAGCCATCCCGGTGTATAGAGTGAATTCCAGGACAGCCAAGGCTACACAGAGAAACCCTGTCTCAAAGAAAAAAATAGGAAAGAAAGAAAAACCCATCACGCAGCATGTTCAACCATTGCATTTCTTGTGCCAGTCTATCTGTGAAGCAAGACACCTTTCTATAACTAATTATGTCTCTATCCTGGTCTTCAAACTCATCAGTCCAGCATTACTGGATGCAGCTTAAATACCCCCTATTTTTCTTACCAAAAAAAAAAAAAAAAAAAAAAAAGATGAACTTTCTACAGGCCTGTCTCCAAACTTTAGTTTCACCCCCAAGGTAATTATATCCTCCAGGCTCCTAACATGTGCAATTAGAATCATCTCCTGAGGCTCCAGGGAAAGACTGCATACCCATTTCTAGGGTGGGAACAATGTTAAGCGTGCCAAACATGCCGGGCTTTCAGTTTCATTGCGATTTTACAGTTAGAGGCAGGAATTCTCAAGGACTTACAGGTGGCCCATTGTAGAAACACTCCCCCAAGCATGCTGCTGGTCCTCTCAGTACCACAAACCGTAAGGAAACAAGGATTAGGGAGAACACACCCTTCATGTGGCTTCTTGGTCCCAGTGGCTGGGGTTCCAAGTCATCCCAAAGCAACCAGGTGTGCAGAGAATGCATGCGTTTTCCTGAGAGACCATCATCATCTCTGTATGTCCTGATGAAGCCGTGCACAAGATGATAACGTTGAGAATACATTGTACAAAACCAAGGCCAGCCTATTAGTTTATTTCCAGTAGGGTATGGATAAAAAACAAAACAAAGCAAAACAAAACAAAACCAAAAAAACCCAAAACACCCCTTATCAATGGAAGCCAGCTATGTTTTAAAAATAAGCCTGAGGTTGATTTGTAAAGAAACAAGTCAAACACTGAAAAATTAGTAAGACAAAAAGATGCTAGGCCCCTCCCTGCTCCTTTCTCTGGCTTTTAGCAGAAACACCTCCAGTATCAAAGACAAGCCTTGAAGTGAAGGCTGGGCTGAGCTACATAATTTGCTGGGCAGCTTCTAAAGAATTAAGGGGACTCCTCCAACTCCAGTCAATGCATTCCTACGAAGAGAAATGGTTCTTTTTCTTTTTTTAAACAAGTAACACATTTAGGACTTGGTATTTTTTCAGAGGACAATAAGAAAGGCTGTAGACACACACATTATTTTTCTGCTTTAAATTACAATTTAACAGGACTATAAGCAAATGCAAATGAAATGTCTGCATATTTAGGCTTTTACTAGCTGGGTGGTGGGACCACTCTTAGCGGCTGCCTTTATTTACCACAACAAGATGATCCTGCATTTGTTTCTATTCAAACAAGTCCTTTTCTTCAAGGCCTGGAACAAAGTATTAATTATGAATCTGCTGATGCATCTTCATCAAGAGAATGCTAGCACACGGGCAAGAATGGGCATTCATTTTCTCCATCACCACATCTAGTTAGGCAATATTTGAAAACATAAATAAGGAAAATAAAAATATACCTGCTTCAAAAATTACTGGCAAACAAGTTTTCGGCAAACCTCTACAGTTTCTAAAAGTCAAAACTGCACCCTCACTGTATATCCTGGGACAACTTTGAAAACAAACCTCCATAACAATGGTACATTAGCTCTGGCCTTGGACCAGTATCCGGGTGACCCCGAGCCAGTCTGTTCACCTCCTAACTCTTCAGCTTTCTTACCTGTAAATGGTGCAGCTCTAGACAAGTTCGTATTGGCACTGGGATACTTCATCAGAAGGAAATGTGTCCCAACCCGAGTAAACAGCAAGATCCATTAGCAGTATGTGAGAACCACTATAGTTGTTGTCTCATTGTCCTACACATAAACCAAACCAAACCAAACCAAACCAAACCAAACCAAACCAAACCAAACCAAACCAAACCAAACCAAACCAGGTTTCTGTGTATAGGAAGGAGTGGAAAGAGAAGAGAATTCTTTTTTTTTTTGTCCTTTTTGTGTTTTTATTTTTTTTCTCTTTTTTTTAAATTGGGTATTTATTTCAATTACATTTCCAATGCTATCCCAAAAGTCCCCCCCACACTCCCCCACCCACCCACTCCCACTTCTTGGCCCTGGAGTTCCCCTGTACTGAGGCATATAAAGTTTGCATGACCAATGGGCCTCTCTTTCCCAATGGTGGCCAACTAGGCCATCTTCTGATTCATATGCAGCTAGAGACACGAGCTCTGGGGGGTACTGGTTAGTTCATATTGTTGTTCCACCTATAGGATTGCAGATCCCTTTAGCTCCTTGGGTACTTTCTCTAGCTCCTCCACTGGGGGCCCTGTGATCCATCCAATACCTGACTGTGAGCATCCACTTAATTCTTAAAGGGAACAGAAAGTAGGTTGGTTTCACTAATTAGGTTCCTCCTCCAAAACCACAAGGCAATGTTAAGTGTACCTCAGCACCCTTGAGTAAAAAGGAGTGGTTGGAGCCCGGCATGGTGGCGCATGCCTTTAATCCCAGCACTCCGGAGGCAGAGGCAGGTGGATTTCTGAGTTCGAGGCCAGCCTGGTCTACAGAGTGAGTTCCAGGACAGCCAGGTCTATACAGAGAAACCCTGTCTCGAAAAACCAAAAAAAAAAGGAGTGGTTGTCTTCTCTATCTCTCGACATGCTCTTTCATAAAATGGCACAAGCCGGTTTCTAGGGATGTATCCTTTAGGCAGCTATATGTTCCTGACGGGAGGTGGAAGGGCACAAGAAAGAGACAGCTGTTTCACAACTCAGGAGACAACATGGGTGATCCACAGTGGGCTCCAGTCCCCGCACTTCAGAAGGCGCAACTCACCTCTCACAGGGAAATCATCCCTGTGCTGGGAACTTACATGCAAGGTGCTGTGTCTTTTATAATAGCAGGCTGTCCTTATGAATGAGTCCATTCACCCCCATTAACTTAACAGCCACGAGGACAGGCTTATTTACTATATGCAAACACAAAGCTTCAAAAAAAAAGTGCATATGCAATACCAATTCATACCTGAGAGAACTTTAACCTGAATACTTCAAAGTCAAATAGAAGCACTAAGCAGCATAGGTGCTCGAAGCTGCTCAAGCACACTTGCAGTTTTCTTTCCCTCCGTCAAGTGGTACGATGTGAAACTGCCCAAGTCAGAAAAAACAAACTGAAGCTGGAATCAATGATTAGCTAGCTCCCTTGGCTGATACAGGGAAACTGGGTTTCTCCTACAGGAAATAATACCACATTATTAGACCCCGAAGGATGCTAAAGCTGGCCAAAAGAGACATAATTTCGTAGGCACTTTTTTGTTTCCCATGAGAAATGCTTAAGGCTCAGCGTATGGTCTGGCACAAAGGCTGTGTCAGAGCTACAGCCCAGTTCACCAACCAGCTCACTGAACAGAGTGACCTCATCTAATCAGAAGTGGGACAATGACAGAAAACACAAAGCAACAAACTGTCAGGCGATTAGATGAACTCTCCCTCTTGGACCATCCACTCAGGGTTCGAGAAGTGATGTAAAACTCTCATGATGGCCTGACCCCCGAGTTTCCCCACATCTGCAAAATGTGAGCATCAAATCACAAGGAGGTCGAACTGACCACTGTGAGGAGACGACAAATCTAGCCATTAAAGAAAAGAAGACTTCACTAGTACAGGGCTGGCTCTGAATGAGGGACAGCAAGGCTGGCTTTAACTGGAAGGACCGATTGTCACTGTGATAAACCCCAGAATCCGAGTCCCCCATGCCTCCTCTAAACCTATGATAAGCATCTTCACCACACCTCCCTCAGAAGTGGTTGAAATAAGATGAGCATACTGAAAAGCAATTAAAAATTGCAAGACACTGATGCAAATATTAGGTGGGTTTTTTTTCCCCCCCAGTCCCTCCAGTTTTCTTAGTTTGGATAAAAATGTAATATGGCTTTATCTGTAAGCACTGTTCAACTTTCCTGCCCAAGGATGGCTGCACTTCCCATGCATCCTGGGGGGGGGGGGTCCTCCACCTTTGTACACAGAACCCAGCATTTTCTTCAGCTTAGAGATCGCACAGGACACTTAAGGCTCAACCTTGAACTTGGTTGGGTAAGTTTTTGTTTTTGTTTTTCTGTTTTGCCTTTCAGTGGGCAGCCCTCTGACAGAAGCTTCCATGAACCCCCATCACACTGGAGTCTAAGGAAAACCAATCCTTGGACTTTGATCTACTCCAACGACTGCAAAAACACTACAGCCTCTACACAGAACAAGAGGGAAGTCTCCCGGAAGAGAGGTGAAAGGGGCCCTTTACAGCTAAGTTCAAGAGAACAGCCTCGGACTACTTCTTAGATCAGATTAATCAGGTCTCAGTCCTTATGGACCATTCATTTTACAGGGGGACCTCTACCAGGCTGAGAATGCCATCAAGGGGCAGAGCCAGGGCAGAGGCGGGGGTGGGGGGGGTGGGGGGGATGGCTACTTGAGAGTCAGCATGCGCTTCCTTTACATAGCATCATAGTAAATAGCAGATCCTGTTCAAAGTCCTGACTTCAGTAGACATGAAGAACAAATTCACTGACTACCCAAACAACTTCTCTGGAACAGGTTTCTACCCAAGCGTGCTGTGCACAGCAGACAGCCGGCTTGAGAGGGTGGGGGTAAGAAATGAGAACATGCTCATCTGCATAGATGAGAGATAAGCAGACGTTTGTTGTCTTCGGTTCTGACGACTCCTGGCACCAGAGTGGCAAGTCCAACTCCAGCGCTCTCCCCATCCCCCCCGCCACCCCCCACCCCCGCCCCAGATGTTGAATCGTCACATTGACAGGGCCATTGAAGACAGGGGACTGTAAAAGTCGGCGGCTGTTTTCAGGCTGGAACTGTAGTTCACCTGTTCCACCCGGCGCCAGAGCCAGAAATCAAGCAGAACGCCACTCGTGGAAGCCCCTCTGTACATCCCGGGGGGCGCCTAACAAGTTCGCTGCTGTTTAGAAGCAGGGGAGAATGACGGAGACACCTCTCCTGCTGCAACAAAACTCAGCAGGTTCCCCAGAAACGAGGGAGGGGTCTCTGACTTAAGTGAGCCCGAGGGATCACTGGGTGTCACTGCGGCCCTAGGGATCAGGGTAGCGAGGCGGTCGGTGCCCACGGGGACTGCGCAGCTGTGGCCCCCGAGGAGCGAAGGTCCTGGTTTGACGACCACGGGCGCCCCCTCCATGTCACCCCCAGCACAACTTGGACAGGCAAAGTGGAAAGGTGGAGAGCAGGTCAGGTCCCAGCAGAGACACACAGAGCCTCAGGCGCGGCGGCAAGGGAGGGTGTAGGCAGGGTTGCCGGGGACGCGCAGGAAACTTACCTCCTTCGGCCGGCGTGCTGGAGCCTTGGCGGCCGAGACCAGTTGCGCCACCGCGGGCAAGTTGTCGGGATGTCGTGGGTTCTCCGGTGGCTGCAGCGGGCGGCGGGCGGCGGGCGGGGCGGAGCCGGAGCAGCGCCGGGGGGTGGGGTGGGGGGGCGGGCAGGTGCCGGGCCCTGCCGCGGGGCCACACTGGGCTCGGACGCGCGGCGACGGGGACGCGCGGCTGCGAGTGTGCAATGCGCGCGCGCCGCGGCCGGTGTGCGTGTCCCCGCGTTCCCCTTCCTTCCCGCCGCTCCTCTGGTCGGCAGAACGGCAAGCGGACCACTAGGACCAGACAGCGCCGGGTGGCGCGGCGAGGCGAGATCGGGGGATGGAGGCCGAGGAGTGGCGGTGCCCCGCAGCCACGGGCCCCCGCACGGCGCGCCGGAGTCCGAGCGGGGCGGGCAGCGAGCAGGCTGCACGGCGGCCGCGACTCCGGGAGGCTGCAGGCCCCGCCCGCCGGCCGCCCAGGCTCTTCCCCTTTTCTCTCCACCCTCTGCTCTGTCCCGCACGCCCTGCAAGGAAGCCAGACCGGTTTGCAGCAGCAGAGCAGCCCGCAGTCGGACCTAACGCTCTAGTCGGTGCGTGGGAGATTGTGCGCCCGGGCCACTGTGCAGCCAGGACTCAGAGCAGGGGTGAAGCGGCTCCCTGAGATTAGCGGGATCCTCCAAAGCTCCAGAGCTTCTGGGAGCTTCTCAGAGTCTCGAAGCCTCACTGCTGTGGACTGTGTTGGGGTAGGGCGTGCCGCTGCCAGTGTCCCTGGCCACCAGTCGGGCAATGCCAGACTTGACTCCTCTTCCTTGAGGAGCCAGCACTTAAGCAAGCAGAGCCCTCCCCTATACCCCCTTTATCAGGAAGGGACGCGCAAAGGTTCTGAGACCACACTTGTCTCCCTTCTAAGGATAGCAGGTGCTCTCAAGAAGGACGATCTATCCAACAGGTTAGGGATGGGCTAGTGAGGGGTCCCGCGCCATTGAGCTACAATGGGGGCGCGCCTGCTGGAGCCACTTGGAATCTCACTAGGTTAGTTTAGCTTCGAAGAGGGTAGGGGCTAGATCTAAGGATCCGTTTGGAGTTGTGCTGTTCTGAACGCTAAAATTAAATTTATCTAACAGGCACAGGAAGAGAGCGACTCCCTCCCAGTTGGGTCGAAGCAAGTGGTACAGTTCAGCTTTATCACTTCCTTCCACTTTCCCCTCCTCAGACAAAACAAAACACTTGTGGGAAAGAAAACTTGCGTTCTGTCAGAGGAAGACCAGCATTTGATGACCCTTGCTTGAGGACACTCCCTTGAGGCTCTACAAAGAGCACCTGCAGGCAGTTTTGAAATCTTTTAACAACCCCACCCCCAACCCCAACTCGAGTGAATTTGTGGTGGTTTAGTATCACCCTGGAATGAAGCATAAAAATTCCTTTATAACAAAAAATGCATTGTTCTTAAAGTTTTATTCACGTAAAGCTGACAAATCAAATAGATGTGTATTGTTAGGGACGGTATCTCCAGTGTTCTTCCAGGTGTGTGTGGCCGCTACTAGCGATTTAAGGCATCACTAACTTAGGACTTGGGTCCAAGCATTCTGGACTTATTAAAGCACAGAGTAAGAACATGTGTGTGGTCCAGCTTGCACGCTTTTCAGATGAGAAAACCGTAGCCCTAAGACATCCAGTAACTCACAGGCGAGGACACAGTTTTCCTTACTCTTAGTCCTTGAACAAAAAGTAACAGCAATACTGACTTAACAGAGTTCAAGATGGGGCCAGTGGAGGGGGCAGCAGAGAAAGAGCAGCGGATCAAAGATCAAAGAACCTTGCAACCAACTGCTGTGAATCACTGTATAGGGGGCAGCATCTCACCGCTCTGAGTCGCGGGCTGGCTGGAATCTGGGGCTGGGGAAATCAGTCTCCCTGTCGCGTGCCTCAGACTTCCACTCTGAACTTCAAGGAGTGGGAAGTGGATTTGCTTCCCAGAGAGGCGATGCCATAGGGGATATGAAAACAGGCGAAGCCAAATCTGAATGACCTCTCAGTGGATCAAAAGCGCTCAGAGGCGTTAGACTCCCACACCCCAATCCTGCACAGCTGCTTTCTCCATTAGAACCTAATCTCCCAGGCAAACAACCTTGGGCTTCTGGTAGAGAAGTCCCAAAGCCAACTGCTTACAGGACATTTGTAGAGATAACACGGTGAAACTGGACTCTAAGAATTTCCCCACGAGCCTTATACCCCATTGTTAGTTCCATGTATGAAAGACAAAACAAAACAAAACAATCCTTCCTGATCTACTTATATCGGTGGGATTTCAGGAAAGCCATCCTCTATTGGAAATGAAAGATCATCAATGTCACTAGCAATAGTGACTTGGCCAGAAAAATCGTGAAACCTATTTAAAAACTAGAAAATAATCATTTAAACAAAGTCTTAAAATTATTATTTATTTCCATACAGAGGAGACATGTATGTTTCTTATAGCAGATATAACAACAACAACAACAACAACAAAACAAAAACAATAATGGCTCCCAAGTAATAGCTTCCCTCTATCCAAGGCTTTTCCTCCTGGAATCTACCACATGATCTACTTTGGCCAATGGAGTAAGTACACTCATGATATAATGGTAGTCTTCAAAACTGTGCATTTCTGTATCAGCTCTTGGAATTCTGCCATTCCCAGGAGAACAAGACCTACCTCTAGACAAAGACCATTGCTGGAGGAAGTACATCACTGGGGGTGGGCTTTGAGGGTTTATAGCCTCACCTTACTTCTCTCTCTCTCTCTCTCTCTCTCTCTCTCTCTCTCTCTCTCTCTCTCTCTGGTTTTTTGAGACAGGGTTTCTATGTGTAGCAAGAGCTGAGTCACCAGCGGGGGTCACCTTGGCTAGCCAGCCCTCCTTTGTTTTCAGAGGAACAAGCAAGTCCCAGTGAGCTTAGTCAGGCTTGGTCCAGATCAACAGACCGTATATACGCAAACCATAGGCTCATAACAAATACTAAGTAGCTACTGCTGTAGACAACTACTTCAGTTATTTACTGCTTCATGACAAACTGCTTCACCTCATGAGAAACACAGTATCGGCTGCTTTACTGGAAACTCACTTGGCTTTATTCACCAGGCAGCTAGACAGAGTTGCAGGGTGCTAGAAGGCTTTGCTCACATAGCAGGTAACTTGGTCCTCAGTGATATAACTAACTTCTTACTGCCCAGATAGCTGACTTGGGTTTCTCTGCAGCAAGGCACCCCTACTTCTTCTGTGCATCTAATTTCTAAAAGGGGGTGGCTAGAAACTGCCAGGTATTGTGAAGCCTGAACGTGGAAGTTCTCTGTTATTGTCAACTCTGGGTAGTTTATCTACTGTGTAGACTGCAGCCAGGGAATCAAAAACATAAGAACCCCAGGGGAAAGGGTTGTAGCCATTGACATGGGACAGTAGCGCCTTTGCCTTCCACAACGTTAGAGTTGCCTTCTTCTCATGGAAATATAATTGCTAACCAGACAAAAGGGCTTACATGTTTTGTATAGCTTGATTTTTCTAATTGCAGAGGGCTGATTTACCCCCAAGGACCCTGTGCTCTCTAATTTCAAGTTCACTCTTAACATTGACCACATCTGAAATCTGATGTCTACTTTCCTTTTTTGTTTGTTTAATCTTCCTTTACTCTTTTCTATTTCTTCTGATCACTCTCTCTTCCTCCCTCAGCTCCCCCGCCTTCTCCTTTCTCCTTCCTGCCCTTTCTTCCTCCTTTCCTCTTGCCTTTTCCCTTTCTTTTTTAAACTTTCTATCTTGAATCTTATAACTGAAAACAGATTTTATATTATATATATATATATATATATATATATATATATATTTTTTTTTTTTTTGGTTTTTTGAGACAGGGTTTCTCTGTGTAGCCTTGACTGTCCTGGAACTCACTCTGTAGATCAGGCTGGCCTCGAACACAGAAATCCACCTGCCTCTGCCTCCTAGTGCTGGGATTAAGGGCATGTGCCACCACGCCCGGCTCTACATAATGTATTCTGATGATGTTTTTGTTTTTCCCCTCCCTCCCAGATCCTCTCCTACCTCCACATCTGCCCAACACACACACACACACACACACACACACACACACACACACAGAGAGAGAGAGAGAGAGAGAGAGAGAGAGAGAGAGAGAGAGAGAGAAACTAAAATAGACAAGCAAGAGACAATAAGACAGAAAGTGGCCAAACAAAGCAAACAAACAAACAACAAAGTCTACAAAAAATACCATTGAGTTGGTTTTGTGTTGGCCAACTAATGCTAGGCATGGAGTCCAATCTAAAGTGTGGTTAATATACTCAGTGAGAATTCACTGGTTAAAACTATTTTTTTTTCCCATAGCAAGTTATCAAGTTGGTCTCAATTACAAATAGCCTCTTGGTGAAGGGTGGAAGCCTGGGTCCTTTCAGTGCTGAGATCTCATCTGACTTGAACCTGTGAAGATGCTGTGCCTTTTCCTATTCTTCATCTTATCCATCCATCTCTTTATGCCCCATGATAAGAAAGATCTTATCATGTTTTAAATGAACATTGAACTAGGGATCCTAAGGCTGTGTTACCAGTAGATTGATTGAAAAATGTCTCCCACAGGCTTACATACTTAAACATGTGGTTCTCCCATTGGTGCTGCTATTTGGGGAGGTTATGTAACTTTCAGGAGGTGAACCGTTGCTGGAGGAAGTATGTCACTGGGGGGGGGGGGGAATGGGCTTTGAGGGTTTATAGTCTCACCTTAGTTCCTGCTCTTTTTGCTTACTGGATAGAAATGTGGCTACCCAACTTCCTGCTCCTGTTACCATGCCTTTCCCACCATGAGGATTCTAGCCCTCTGGAAACCCCAGCTAATATAAAGCCTTTTCCTTATGTTGCTTTTGGTCCTGGTATTTTATCACAGCAACAGAAAAGTAAACAGTACAATTTGCTCTCTCATTATGTCTCAGACCCTACAGTGATAAAGTGTCTGAGTTAGGGTTTTATTGCTGTGAAGAGGCACCATGACCAAGACAACTCTTATAAGGACAACATTTAGTTGGGGCTGGCTTACAGGTTTAGAGTTTGAGTCCATCATCATCAAGGCAGGAGCATGGCAGCAGACAGACATGGTGCACGAGGAGCTGAGAGTTCTACATCTTCATCTGCTAGGAGAAGACTGGCTTCCAGGTAGCTAGGATGAGGGTCTTAATTCATGCCCACAGTGACACACCTACTCCAACAAGGCCACACCTCCTGAAAGTGCCACTCCCTGGGCCAAGCATTTACAAACCATCACATGAAGTCTGCATTTTCTTTTGTTTTTGGACTCCTGGTCTACCTCACCAGGCTAGCCCAGACATGCTCTGAAATGTCTCTCATATTTTTCACATTCTAGGATCCTTAAATGTCTTCTGAGGTCTATACAGCAGCAAGGTTTGAAAGGGATTTGAGTCGTAAGGACTCTCAGCCTGTATGATTCCCAATACCTTAAAACGTCTTCATATATTTCCCTTATAATTAGAAAGCATGGAGTTTTTTCAGATATAAGCCCTGCCCGGTGTAATTCGTTGTTGTTTGCCTAAGGTTAGCATTACCTCAGCTCTCTTTAAAACATGCTGATGTCTACATTCTTCAGTCAGAAACACTATGAAAACTAGAGGCCCAATGTTAACAGGCATACAATACTAACCCTAAAACATGCTCCCTCCAAAACTCAGAAGGCACGAGAAGGGTTTTTCTAACAGATTTATACCAGAATTAAAGCATATGCACTAAGATTATAAGTGCACAAAAATTGTATATTAAAAAAAAATCCTTGAAAGAAAATCACTAATAGATAGGCAGTGGTGACGCACGCCTTTAATCCCAGAACTTGGAGGCAGAGGCAGGTGGACACTGAGTTCAAGGCCAGCCTGGTCTACAGAGTTCCAGGTCAGCCAGGGCTACAAACATAACTCCTGTCTTGAAAAACCAATATCCATTCCTTCCCATCCCCCCAAAAAACAAAACTAAAAATTGAACTATCCATGTTGGGTGGGGTATTCCTAGGCTGTTTTTTTTTTAATTGATATTGTATTAATTTTTACATTTAAAAATGTATATACACATATGTATAAAATGTATATACTTGCACCCCAAGTTTTCACCCATCAATATAATCTATTTCCTATCAGATTCACTTATTTCTCTTTTCTTCAGTCTCATTTTCTTGTTCAGAACAGGCTTACATAAACATCCTTTCTAGGTGAATTTTCACTTTACCCACAAGTTGCAAAAACAACATAAACCCAACGAATATTTGTCTGAAGAGGGGAAAGAAGCAGAAGATCTCAGAACAGAGGAGAGAAAGAAGGAAAAAAGGATTCCCAGGGTGGTCAAGAGAACCACTCTGACTTCTGGCAAGCATTCTAAAGACACAGAACATTTTTGTTTGTTTGTTTGTTTGTTTTTGTTATCCAGTCTGAATTGGAGTTTTGTTTGTTTCTAATAATTTATTTGTTGAAATGTAAGCAAATAAAATGATTAATAAAAAAGAAAGTGTGTATGCCACCACTCTCCCTTATAGATATCTGCCTGCTGATACAGGTGTGTGGGTGTAGATATGACCTGCTGATATGGGTGTGTGGGTGTAGACATGACCTGCTGATACAGGTGTGTGGGTGTAGACATGAGAGAGTCTGTGAAGAGAAGAGAAACAACAATTAATAAATTTAATGCATTTAAAATATATTTTGCAATTAACTGGAAAGATACCATGAAACTGTAATTCTCCTTTTTATTACAATTATCTAGCCTGCTATATCATGTAGTAGTTCAGGACTCAGAAGAGCATGAATTTATTTTTTCAAGTATATCAAAAAGCTTAAATATGATTATTGTATCAGTGTTAACAGCAACAAAGTTTTTGTGCATAATAGTATATTGAAGTGAAATGTTATTTTATTTTAATGACACATGGGCCAGAGGTAATTAAAAATTTGAAAACCAAAAAAATTAATTTAATTTAATTTTATGTGTGTTAGTCATTTTTGCCTTCGTTCATGCCTGTGTGAGGGCATCAGATTTCCATAGAGCTGGACTTACAGACAGTTGTGAGCTGCCACGTGGGTGCTAGGAACTGAACACTGGTCCTCTGGAAGACCCAATGGTTAGCACCCAATGGTGTTAACCACTGAGCTATCTCTCCAGCCTTGCTGAATTGGAGCATTACAAAACCTGCAAGTTGGGATCTTGTTTGCTTATTTAGTTTAAGACAGGGTCTTTCTACATAGATAGCACTGGCAGTCCTGGAACTCATTACATAAACCAGGCTGCCCTTGAACTCACAGAGACCCACTTGCCTCTGCTACCCTGTGCTAGAATGAAAGGCCCATGCCACCACGCCCAGCACATGTCAGGATATTGGTAAGGAGTAAACAACCCTCTTTTGGTTGGACACACTGATTTAAAAACTTGAAGTGGGGGTGGGGAAAATAAAAAATAAAAACTTGAGGTAGAAGGAGGAGTCAGAATTGAGTCCCAAGTCTGCTGTGTTCTCAGAGCCTCCAAAGAGAAGTGTCTGAAGACACTTCTCTGAAGCTCACAAAAATTACCTGGGGAATTGGGAGTCAAATCACATTAGGAGGACATTTTGTTCCCAGAGCAGGAGGAGCTCTTCACAATGTGCCCAAAGTTGTCTCGATAGAGTGTGGGTGACCCATGCCACAATGTTTTGATTGAAGTGTGAATTGGTTTTCTATGTCACTAAAATCAACGGGTTAAATACACAAGGGTGACAGACAGGTCTAGAAAAATAACAGCAATTTGTCGCTCTATATCTGTAGGGTTGACTCCAGGGTCTCTTATAGATGTTGAAGTCCCTTACGTAAAATAGCAGAGTACTTACAGATGATCTATACAGTACTCGCATATACATTTTTGTGGTGCTGAGAATAAACAGGCCCCACATATTTAGTCTCTAGATTACTTGTAGTAGTTAATAATATGTAAATGCTCTCTAAACAATTACAGGACATTGTTTAGGAAATAGTCACAAGATAAATGTCTGCATGTGTTTAGAATAGATCCAGATCTTGTTTCCTCAAGACTTTCGATCCATCATTGGATAGAATCCACAGAAACATAACCTTAATATGTAGACTATCATGGAATCTTCATGAGGCAGGAACATAAGGAAAGATACTGATGTTGATAGAACCGTTCAAGCCTCCTAGGTAGAGGGATCTCTGTCCCAGCAGGCTGCAGCTGCTGCTTCCCTCTAGCCATTTCCACAAATGCCAAGTGATTAGTGAGTGTCTTAGAGTTTCTATTACTGCAAAGAGATGTCATGTCCATGGCAACTCTTCTTAAGGAAACCTATCGTTGGAGCTGGTTTATAGTTCAGAGCCTCATTGCATGAAGCACAGCAGCATGCAGGGAGATGTGGTGCTGGAGAGGTAGCTGAGAGTTCTATATCTGGATCCCAAGCAACAGGAAGAGAGTGAGACAGTGACCCTGACTTGAGCATCCTACACCTCAAAACCCACCCCCCAGTGACATGATTCCTTCAACAAAGCCACTTGTACTCCAACAAGGTCACACCTCCTAATAGCGCTATTTCATATGAGCCTACAGGGGCCACTTTCATTCAAACCACCACAGTGAGCAAGTCTGAGTCTTCCTCTAGAATGGCAGCTTCCAGCACCAATGCTCGGGTTTCCTGGTCTTCGTTTTCGCAAGGGAGGTGGTACGATACTCATGATGCTGATAACATCATTAGAAGTGATTGGTAGCTTCAGTCTGCCCATGAAGCCCTAAGATCTGGCAAGCCCGGGTGAAGACACCAACCAGACAATGTGGATTTTGCCTTTCTAGTTTAAAAATAATAGTGATGCTCCTGCCCATCCGAGGAGGATCCTCTGCTCTTCTCTCAGCTATGTTTGAAGCTGGATGCTCTGCTGGCAAAGTGGAGTATCCTAATGGCACTCACAGAGCCAATGTCTATAGTCTGCCAGGGCAGTCTAAAAGGAAAGGAGTTCACCAGAGTATGTAAACGGACACAACAGAGCAAATGCTTGTGTCTCCACACGGTGAGAGTTGGTCTGGGGTTGGTTTCATGCAGTCACTGAGGAACAAAATTCCTTCCATCTTCAATAAATGCCCTTAAAAAAAAAAAAGAATCTCTGAAGTAGAAGAATGAAGGATATAACTGGGCACTCAGTCCCAGGACCTGAACCAACTGTAGGAAGTCCAGAAAGGATGCACCTTGCCTAGAAGTGAAGGTGCAGAGACTTTTAAGTGCTCTGCTCCCTGTACCCCCACGCTGAGCTAAAGACCTAGCCATTCATCTTGGGTTTTTCTTACATAGCTTTGGCTGGGGTCTCATGATGGAGATTTCAGTAATAGCTACTCGCCACATGCATGTGTTTTGTTATTTCAGACTGAGTTCAGTTCTCTGTCTTACTCCATCCCTGTGTGTGTGTGTGTGTGTGAGAGAGAGAGAGAGAGAGAGAGAGACTCTGCCTCTGTGTGTGTGTGTGTGTGTGTGTGACTCTGCCTCTCTCTCTCTCTCTCTCTCTCTCTCTCTGGTATATGTGTGTGGGTCTGGGTCTGGGTGTTTTTGTATGTGTGTATGGGGGGCGGTATGTGAATGTGCATGTGTGAGTATGGGCATTTGTGTATGTATGTGTGTGTATGTGTGTGTGGTTTGCATGTGAGGTGGGTGTGGGAGTTTGTGTATGTGTTTGTGTGGTTTGAATAACACTGGTGTTTTAAAGTATTTGTATACATACACAAGACCATAAAGACCCAATTGCCTATATATCAGTTCAGAAAATTCAGCTCTTAACCAAACCTTAAAAAGTGTCTTCTGAGGACTCCTTGTCAGAGGGCTGGTCTAGTTGATATGAAACCCTGGGTGCTACAAAAAGAGTAAAAGAAAACAGAAATGTCTCATGGGATTCTTGTCCCCAGGACTCCATTGTTAACTTTATCAAGATGAAAGGGAAGCTGTGCAACCAACTTTGGAGGAGTTCCTTCAACTAGAAACTACAGCTTCGGGGCAAGGGAGTCCTAAGTCATGGCTCTAGAGAACAGCAAACTGCAGCTAAGGACCAGGCTATGTCCTCTGGAGTGACCAGAAACTGAGTGGTGGCTGTGTGTGTGTATGTGTTTCCAGTTTAATTTTAGTGTAATTAGCATGAGGAATAAGACCTAGAACACAATATCTAGTGGCACTTCATCTAGAGACCTTTAGAAGAGATAAGACATTATACTTGATATATAAGACTTTGCTTATTGCCCTAAGAATAAAAGATGCATTTTGAATTTGTACATGTATTATAATCTCAAAAAAATACACAAAGTCTAGGTAATTCCTGGCGAGAAAAATGCCAAAAATGTTAGATACTACTGTCTTTGTGTTAATATTGGACTGTTTAAAATTGTTTTCTTCTAATATTCTAATTCAGAGGAGAAAATTAAAATTGGAGGGAACATGATAAAAATGTGAATTTTTAAAAACTTAGAAATGTTTGGGAAAGAAAAAAAAATAAAAGCTTATTTTCCCCCCAGAAATAATCATATCTAACCTCAGCTATATATTTTCTATACTTGTTTAAAACATTTAGTGCTACTTTTAGGGTTAAAAGACATATACAGTTAAAGACTGGCATAGACGTTTCTCCAAAAGCATCGTACAAATGGTCAATAAACACATGAGAGGGTTCCAAAGGTGATTTGCCACTAAGGAACACAAGTCAGAGCCACAGAGCTCTCCACATTCCACCTCCTACCGTAGCCGGAATACAACACAAAACAGCTACCAACTGTTGCTCGTGTGCAGACAGCGAACTTGGAATTCCCATCCGTTGCTGATGAGAATACAAAACGGTGAAACTACTTTGGAAAACGATCTGACTACTCCTCCAACGGTTAAATAAATGTAAGGCTTTTGCCACCAAAGTTGATGAGCCTCGTTTGATCTGTGAAACCCAGATTTCTGCTGGGAGAACAGATTCCTAAAATTTGTCTTCTGACCTCACTGCATGCTGAGGCAAGCATGTGCCCACACATACATATACACACAGCACATAAATAAATAGGAATGAAGAGTTTTAAAGTTAAATATAAACCAAGCAATTCCACCCCTAGGTATATACCCAAGAGAGGTGGAAGCAAAGCCATGTGAAAATATGTACCCAAATGTTTGTTACACCTTCAATTGCAAACAAACGACCCTGTTATGGCCACACAGGAGGATGTTCATTGTCAATGACAGAAATAAAGCACTGTTACATGCTACAATATGGAAGAATCCTGAAAACATTATGCTGACTGACACAAGCCAGGCAGAGCATTTATTTGGCTCCATTTTTAATAGAATATCGAGAATGAATAAATCTAGAGATGCAGAAATCAGTTGCAGAGAAACAGGGAGGGGAGGCCAGCTTGGGACATTGGGGGCAGCTGCTAACAGGTAAAGTTGCAGAAGGGCAGACACTGTCCTATAGCCCATAGCAACAATTTATGCATAGCATTGGATTTTCTGGAAACATTGTGTTTTTAATGGATGAATTGGATGGTATGTAACATATCTCAATAAAGACATTTTTTTAAAAAATAAAGACATTTTTTAAAAGTGAAAAAACCTCAAAAATGATGTAGAAGAGTCTAAAACTAAAAATAAAGTTTTTAATTTTAGTTTTAATTACCTTCCCAACGAAGTTTAAGAAAGGGCACTTTTTAAAAGTTCTGGGTTTTATTTTGTTTTGTCTTTTTGTTGTTGTTTCCAATTTTAACATTAAGTTATATACTCTTGCCAGGCATAGTGGCTTGCGCCTTTAATCCTAGCACTCAGGAGGCAGAGGCAGGCAGATTTCTGAGTTCAAGACCACCCTGGTCTACAAAGTGAGTTCCAGGACAGCCAGGGCTATACAGAGAAACCCTGTCTCTAGAAACAAAATTAAGTAATTAATTAATTAATTTAAAACATTATATACTCTTCAATTTCTAAATGGAGCTATTGTTTCAAAAAGTATCTTTGACATTGGATTTTGAAAGAGGAGAAACAAAACTAGCAGCTTTACTCTTTACAGTCTTCTTTGCCCTACTGGACTGCCAAACTTTCAGTTTATTTTTTTTTTTAAGTTAAGCTTTTCACTTTTATCATTTTAAATGCGATTTTCAAGTCTCATTTTTTATTTTGTCAATTTTTGACACCATCAATGAGCAAGAAGAAAGTAGACTTTATGCATTTCTCAGCGAGAAACAAGGGAGAGAGAAACCCACCCGAGTCCTCTCTGCAGAAGACTGCTACATGCCCTGCTAATTACAATGCTAAGAACCTAATTAAATGTTTCTCAAAGATGCTTCAAAAATTGGCTTGGTGATATTATAATTATCTGAGGATTGATTGTAGTGGCAGAGAGTGCTGACTACAGTACCTGGGTGCCAAGAATAAACAGAACAACTTCTCCCCTCTGCCTATACCCTCCATGGTATTTGCTCAATGGGTGTTATTTAGTACATTCTAGAGGACCGATTCTGCTGATGAGAAAGTGTCATATGACTGTAAAGTTGAACAAGCAGCCACTGGGGCTTCCTCTCCACCTGGAAAGTTGGCAACTTGTGAACTCTGAGTTTGCAGGAAGGATGTTATACCTTTCTAGTGTCTGCCACATCTTGCTAATATTGTTCCTTGAATCCGGTTGCCAGGGTGATGGTATTGGAACAGGTGGTAAACAGAGGTTGGTAGAGTCCAGTTTGGGACTTCTATGGGACACAGGAAATGGGAGAGACTAGGAAAGGGGCTCTGGCATCAAAACATGCCCCAGTGGGGGATGCCTCTGTGGTGAAGAGCACTGGCTGCTCTTCCAGATAACCCAGGCTCAATTCCCAGCACCCACATGTACCTGCAACCCCAGTCTGAGGAGATCCAATGGCCTTCTTCTGGCCTCCAGGGGCACTATGCTCACATGCAGCCCAGACCTGCATGTATGCATACCTATAAATACAGAATTTTTTAAAGGGGAAAATAAAAGCATTCCTGGATAGAATATTGCCATGATAAACGTTACCTGAAACAGGTGCTTACTCACACCAGCAATAAAGGAAAAAAAAAAAAAAAAAGCAAAGTGAAGGAGCTCAGGGACACCTCTGCCTGCTTCTTAAGGTTGAGGGAGGGTAGTTTGCCTGAGTGAGTTCATTTAATCCGCAACCTGGAATGTTATCCACCTTTGCAGTGAAGTCACTGAGGCAGAGTCGGTGTCCCCAGAGCTAATGGAGCTGGGATTCTCATTGACTCCAAGTACTTTAAATTAGCAAAAGCAAACTAATAATTTAAAATTAAATATTAGGGCTGGCAATGTGATTCGGCTTGGTATAGTGCTTGCTTAGTGTGTGTAGCCCTGGGTTAAATCCCCATCACCTCATATACCAGACATGGTGGTGTATGTCTGTAATCCTAGCACTTGGGAACTGGAGGCCTGAGGCCCAAGAAGTCAAGGTCATTCTCAGCTACATAGAGTATGAGTCTAGCCATGTAATATATGACCCCATGTCAACACACACGTTCAATATGCTCTGGAGAATTCGATGCATTAGATAAATGCTTATCCTAGAGAATGACTAGGGAGTGTGGAATTATCCAAACCTGTATCCTACTCACCCCATCTCGGGTTATGTGCTTTAAAACTAAAATCACTTACATATATATATATATTTGTGTGTGTGTGCGTATGTGTATGTGTGTGTGTGTGTATGTGTATATATGTATATGTATACATATATGTATATATATATATGTATATATATATATATATATATATAATTAAAAATGGCACAAAACTGTTCATTATATATGTTTAATGCCCAAGGGAGATCTGTTTACCACCCAACAACTGAGGACTGATTATGCTATAAACTTGAACTAGAATGGAGTCTTTTGGATGATTTTCATGTGCAGAAAAAAAAATACATAAACTCTCATTTACACCAAAGTGGACCAGAGTGGATCCTGTGTAAAACAGTGAACGATTCACAATGCATTGCAGTGTTGGCAAATTACCCATATTGCACCGCAGTACTGGTATGTTATATATTTGTGTTATTCACGAGTCTTCTGTTATTGTTACCTGGTATGCACAGTAACATATTGAGTTCAAGTCTGAGAAAGGAATCCTGCAACCTCTGTCCTGGCCGGTGTCTATCTGAGGGCTTAAAGAGAAGTGTAAAGGAAGAACACACTGTGAAAACCCTGAAAGTCTCTCCAATGAGCTTTCCCTGAAGAGAGAGCACGAGCCATGATATCCAATGCCCCCCTGAGATGAAGGCCTGGTGGCTGATCTCTTTGCTTTGCTCCTGAGTTGAACTCCTTAGGGCACATGCATAAAGACTTCCAGATTTTCATGGAGAGCCTGTGATGACACGGAGGACTGAGTCATCTCTTTTTTATAACCCTCAGGCACAAGCCCTTTGTATTCCTGCCCATCTCTCCAGCATCTGCCTCAATGGCTCTCACTCTCAGCTCCTCCCACCGAATGCTTCTGCTAGTCACGTACTCTCAACATCTTCAGAGACGCCCAGCCACTCTCACACCTTCATGAGTCTTCATGGGGTGACGATAGTGCTACCTCTTGGATTTCCAACAGGGTTCAGAGGCTACTCGCCTGTTCTGACCATTCACGGGCTAGTGTCTTCCTCTCCATGTGGCAAGCTCTTAGTTTCCTGTATATAGTCTGTACCTCATCAGTACATCACTAAATGCATTGGAACACAGCACACAGTGTCAACTTCACAATAGAAAGTTGACACCCATGCCTTCCAAGAGACAATGTTAATCTCTTTTAGCCAGGGTTCCCTTATACAGTAGTAGGCTTCTGAGCACAGTCCAGCCGACAGACAGATTTGGAGTCAATGTGCCCTCACTCACCTTGGAATGTTAGGCAAATTTAGTTCCTCAACTTCTGAGTCCGTTTCCTAACTTACTAACTAGAGCTAAGTCATACCTTCCCAGGAGAACATAAGGACTGAAGGCACCCACCCTTCAGCTCCCAGCTATGATTTTGTCAGGACCCCTTTTCCGGTAGCCATCTTGATCTCCACATCTTGATGCTCCGAGTCTTCTTTCTGTGCTTCCAAACACTCTTAATGAAAAACTTCTGTGAAGACGCTGCTCTAGACTTGGATACTAGGCTAGCGCAGACAGCACCTACAATGTGGCTAACGTGACCGAGGAAATGAATTTTTAACATTATTTGATACTAATGTAAATAGCAACTGGTGACCATCTAAATTGGCCGCATTGTTAATACATGCTCCTCATGTGACTTCTACTAGATGGAGCTCCAAGACAAAACTTCTTAACAGTGATGAACGCTCTGATGGCCCTAGCACCTGGCACACAGCCACGTTTACAGAGCGCACTCGGCATGGAGGCTTTCAGCCCCTCCAGCAGCATCTTGTTCAATCTTGTATCCTGTAGTTTAGCTCAGCATGCACTATAGGTGCTCCAGAGTTTGTTGCTAATTGAACTAATTGATTTTTTTGATTAGAAATCAACCAATCATCTGCTTCCAGATAGTATCAGTTGCCTAAGAATATTTCTAGCTCCCAGAATAAAGCCTGATACTTGGTCAGTAGCTACTGTTAAAAAGACGAACTAGGTAACAAAAAACATAGGATACCAGGAAAACCACAGACCAGGAGCTAGCCATCGATGGCTAAGCAGTGGGGTTCTTTGTGTTTTGCTGTTTTGTTCTTTAGCTTTCTATATACTATGACCTTGTACATAAATACTTTTGTTTACAAGGATAATGTATGTTTCTTTCTTTTAATTTCAGAAGAGTATAACTTTGCCAAAAACCGCATACTGGTGTGAAACCTCAGTTGGCCAGTTTCTGAAGGCAGGCATACTGCAGGGTGCTGTCTTAGGATCCCTGTGCACACTGCCCTTCCAACAGAAACTCTCCGACATTCCTCAGGAGAACTCTCAGCAGTTCCATCCACTTGTAATAGGACTGCAGACCTACCTGGTGAAAGTCCCACCCCCCAGGGGGAGGGACATGGGGCCGTGGGGGGAGGTCTGACCCTTCTCATTCCATTCCATCCAGGGTGCGGTCATGTGCCCTGGGCCCAGCTAAGACCACTTATCCTTATCGCCAGCTCTCTCAGTCAGGAGTTCTGTTCTGCTGTGGCCCTAGACACTAAGGAGGTCAGGCAAGGTCAGGACTGCAGTAACAATGACTCACTCAGTGTGGAGCTCTCACTGGGCAGACTGACGACCACTGGGATTTTCCAGGCTCAACTCCCGTGACCTGCATGCAGCTCACTCCTGAAATACTGGGTCGGAAAGGAAACCCGAAATAGCCACCAAAGGGTGTTTAGTGTTTAGGGAAAAAAAAGAAAAGAAACTTCTGCTACTTGGGCGGTCTCTGGGGTTCTGGTTCCATGTTCATTGTGAGATCTAAGAGACCTCTTAAGGCTTAGGCAAAGGGGAAACAATCATTGTGATAAAAGTTACTATGAAATATTACAGGCATACAAGGCTTAACAATAATATAATAAATAACTACCACGCTGGGCAGGCTTGATAAGAATTTTTTTTTAAAATACCTCACTTACTTTGGGAATTCTTAACTGAAAGAACCAAAATAAGAAAATACAGACACGGTGTGGCCCTATCTGCCTGCTCCTTTCCTCCCCAGTGGCAGTTAGTAAAATGCCAGAGTTCACTTTTCTACATGTTATTTTCCTTTATGAATTAAAAAAAAATGTACAAGGCAAAGGGGTTTCACCATGACATTTTAATATTGGTGCTTAATCCAATCACATTCACTCTTGTTATCCTTTCTTAACCCTCTTCTTCCTTCCCTCCCCTCACACCCCTAAAAGTCTTCTTATGTTCATGTCTTTCCCCAACAAACTACATATGAAAGAAAACCTTTATAACTTATCTTTCTGGGTCTGGCTTGCTTTACTTAACACAATGACTTCTAGTGCCGTGCATTTTTCTAAAAGCCAGCAAACAAACGAAGAAACAAACAAACTGTAATTTCACTCTTATTTCTTCATGCATACCAGGCAGGTGCATAGTAAATTGATTTAATCTGTGTCCAGATTAACTAAGGGTGTGGCCCACACAACCCAGTTTCTCCAACAAAAAGGAGGGGACCTCAGCATTTCCCTGAATCAACCTTTACTCTGTCATGCTCAACTTTGACACATGACTTTGTAGGGAAGGATCTGAAAAATTACCATAGGCTAGACTCTACCCCAGTGACTCTCAACCCTCTTAATGCTGTGACCACTTAACACAGTTCTGATGATGTGGTGACTCCCAGCCATAAAGTTATGTTACTACTTCTTCATAACTGTGATTCTGTTACTGTTATGAGTCATAATGTAAATATCTGATACGCAGGATGTCTGATATGTGACCCCAACTGTGTTTTGACCCACAGGTTGAGAAGCGCTGCTCTGTGCAAGAATACTGAAAGAATTGTAGGTAAACAGAGGCTTTACTTTCAGTAAACAGGATGGAGTGGAGAATTTAGTAGATTTGATTTCTTATTTACATCCAAGACTCAAAGGCTAGCCCTCAGCCTAATGCCTCACAAATACCATCCAGAAAGAATAAATGGCTCAAGAAAATAGGGATTGCCACATAGTCCTGGCTCATCTAGGAGAAAGGCAGATGGGGGAAGAAGCTGAGCCTGCAGGCTGGGGAAAGTGGAGAGCAAGTACCTGTGCGATTGAGTAAAACCACCCAACCTAGCAGAGGATGGCTGTCTGACAAACGGGCCCAGATTAAGCCCTCATGGAGTGATTTGGAGAGTGGATAAGAGACAAGACTAAGGAGCGAAGCTTGTTTTGATGCTCTAGAAGCAACAGATTATCAATACTAGTTAAACATATCAGGTGCTTTAATACGTCATTCTTAGTCTCCATGCCAACCTTCTAGAGAAGCATCCTTGATCCTTCATTAGACATGCAAACAGCAGTGGCTCCAAGAATACTAGTGTGGCCTCCTCTATCTCCCTTCAAATGCCAGCTGCTTTCAGTTAGATCTGCATGCCTCCCAGTTTGTGCCAGATAGCCAGAGAGTACCTGCTAAGCTACCAGCTGAGATTTGTCAGTAGGTGGGAGGAAGCCCTTTGTCTACATTCTCCTAAGACCCATTGATTCCTTCAAAGTCTTGCTTACAGGACTGTTAGCCCCACTTCAGCCCATCAGTGCTGTGTTTGAATGGAATTTCTCATGTCTGGGGAGAGTCAGCCCTCCTTACAGAAGCCTTCCTCACTCATAAGTGAGATCCAAAAGCTGTCCTTCAGGTGGATCACCTCTGCCCCTTCAACCTGGTGACCGCAGGAGCAAAGTGAATGGTACGTGCTGTTGTCTGCTGCTCAGATTTATAACAGCTTGTCCCCAATTGGGGAAGAGACAAGAAAGGATCTTGCCTCTTCTGATGGCAAGGATGTGTCATGCCTGTGTTGCAGCAGCACGTAAGTGGATAGCCACAACTTATCATCCAGGTCCTGGTCCAGGTGGATAAACTCAAGTAATATTTTAAGTTATTAAAAAGCATTTTTCTAACCAGGTGTCTTAGTCAGGGTTTCTATTCCTGCCCAACACATCATGACCAAGAAGCAAGTTGAGGAGGAAAGGGTTTATTCAGCTTACACTTCCCACATTGCTGTTCATCACCAAGGAAGTCAGGACTGGAACTCAAGCAGGTCAGGAAGCAGGAGCTGATGCAGAGGCCATGGAGGGATGTTACTTACTGGCTTGCTTCCCTTGGCTCGCTCAGCTTGCTTTCTTATAGAACCCAGGACTACCAGCCTAGGGATGGCACCACCCACAATGCCTCCCCACCTTGATCACTAATTGAGAAAATGCCTTACAGCTGGATCTCATGAAGGCACTTCCCCAACTGAAGCTCCTTTCTCTGTGATAACTCCAGCCTGTGTCAAGTTGGCACACAAAGCTAGTCAGTACACCAGGTATGTAATCTTTTGAAAGTTCAATTTTTAAAGATTAGTCTTCATCCTCGTGCCTTTTTGAAGAACAAATGTAAAGACAAGGCCCTAAGATTTTCAGGGGTGTGAATTTTTTTCCTTTTATCTTAGCCAGCCCACCCATGTGCCTCCATTAGGAGGTAAACCACTGACTCTGGTGTTAGTATTAATACATAGTAATAACGCTCTATGCGGTCACCATCGTCAGGAACCATGGTCCACGGACCAGACACCTCTGTGTCATTAAAGACTTCATTGGAAATGCAGATTCTCAGACTGCACTGCAGGCCAATCAAGTCAAAATCTGCATCTTAACAGGTCCTCGGGTGATATGTGTGCAAATGAAATTAAAGAGGCCCTGGAGTAGAAATTAACTATAGGAAGTTCCAGAAATACACATGACACTTAAAGAATCTAATTTGGGCCTCAAGAATGAGCCTAGGTTTATAGAAAGGACTAGGAGGAAAAAAAAAAATCCTACAATGAATAAAAAGTCCACATAGAGGAAGGGGTCACACATATCCACTGGCAACCTGCCGGGATGATTGAATGGGGAGAGGGCGTTTCTTGCCATTGTGTGGGCCCACTAAACAGTCATCAATTTATTTTTGGCAACAGATTGATTCTCTCATCCTGACAAGTATTTTCTGAGTGGTGGGATCAGAGGTGTGCACCACCATGCCTGGACATTACAAGCATCTTCAATATATCCAACGGCTTCCATGGGGGGGGGGGTTCTAAAACTCCGAGGGGAGATTTAGTTTTAAAGATAAACTGCTCCTGTAAATGGGACCCACAAAAAAATGGCTTAGGAAGAAAATGGCACCCGAGATTCACTTTCTCCAAAAGCAAAGGTTGGGATATCCAGTCAGAGATTTACTTTCTTTTTGAACGGCAGACTCGTCCACCATCTGCCTTTCCAATTTCTCTGGGACATCATACACGTGTTACAAACAGCTAGAAAGCGAGCCCGTCCATCCTCAGAAACTGTCAGCATGCTAAATTCCGGAAACGACAACACCATCAGGTTACAACAGGTTACAGGGGGGAATCCTGGGACTCACTTTCCATTACCTGTTTCTCCCGTGTCTACTGTCTCTCCAATTGACTTCAAAAAAAAAAAAAAAAAAAAAAAAAAGAGTCATGTTGGCTACAGCTAGGAAGAATCTCTAGGCTCTAATCTTCTCTGTGCTCCAGTGTCACCTCTTAATCCACCTCTTCTGTTCTTGTTTTAGCTTCCGTTTGCCTTTGAAAAGCAACAACAGTAAGCTACATCACCTCTCTCCCAAGGAAGTCCTATCCACTGAACTTAGGTTCCACTGAACTCCCATCCTGCCAAATGCTTTCTCTCACTTTCTCAGACCACCATGTCACAGTTTGAAATCACCTCCTAAGGGAGACTCCGCCTTCCTCATCCTAACTAAAACAGGCACTCTGATTCCCCTTGCCACCTGTGCTCATGGCCGCATGTTTATCACCAATTTTAAAGCTATTTGTGTATTTTAGCATCTGTGGGTGCATTCGCGTCTACAGCAGGTTCCCGGGGTCATCGGGCTTGGCGTCAAGCATCTTTAGCTGCTGAGCCATCTCTCCAAGTCCCAAACCCACTTCGGTTTATCCTTTTCCGGTGTTTCTGAGTTATCCTCGCAGAGACGTGCGCTCCATAGACGTGGTGGGGTTATTTCCCCTAAATGCTGCTGCTTGGCCAGCAGCTTGGTGGTGCTGACTAAGGTTCAATACGTAATGAGCATTTGAACGTCAAAATTACACACACCGGTTTACCGTGCATGTTCTAACATCGGGTTGGGATTTTTCTAAAGCCTTTAAATGAAGGAGAGAGGCATTTCTGTGAAAGTATTCTTGATTCTGTTTCCTATTCAGACTTCAGTAGTGTGATCTAATTGTGAGAATTTTATAGGATCATGATTTCCTTGTGGACTAATATTATCCACTTTTTAAAAAAAACGTACAGTAGACTAGATGATGGTTCAGATAAATCACATCAGGAAATTTCTTCTAAATCCATCATCTAGCCAAAGGCAAACCAAAGAATGGCATGGCTCTTTCTCCATCGCTTGGGTAATTGCCCAGTTGAAGATTTAGTGTGTGTAGGCATTTTAGTTCTTGATTTAACAAGCAATCGGTATTTGTTAGAAAGCTGAATCACCCACATCTGCTTCTTGAGATGGAAAACTCAAGTATTAAGCTATAAAATCATAGATTTGTTTGCCTCTGGTATTCAAACCGTTCATGCAAATTAGCCTGAAAGATGTGAGCTGGACTCCACAGAGCAGGCCACAGACAAATCAGCATTTCCATAAAATTTGAAGTTTGGAGCCACCGCTCTGGTGAAGAGCATGATTCGGTGGCTGTTGTCCATGCCATCGCTAAGCAACAAGTGGCCTTGCATCTCCTTTCCTTTGCTGTGCTGTGCTGTTCTTCTTATTCCTTTACTTTGTCTTTCCCAGCATCCTTCCCTGGGTGCCCCCCTCCCTCTTGCTACTCTGCCCTCAGCCACCTCCCCAGTCTGCACTGGCCTGATACACACGTCTGTCATTCAATTCTTCACTCTCTGCCTAAGAATATTACTCCAGGGGTGAAGATCTGTGCTCCCCAAAACCTCTTCAGGGTGTTCTGAGCAATGATGACTCAACAACCCTTGACCTTCAAACAAAACACCCCACCCCGCTCTTTCTCCCACGGGAGCTGTCCTCATGCCCAGAACCTGGGGGGCCTCTTTTACTTACATATAATGTTTTATCCCAAAATGCTGCCATACCCAAACGCTTTCAATATTTCCTAACTTTTCTTTACCATTTCTGTCCTCTTGTGGGGTTAGGCCCTAACAGAATAAAAACAAAAGCATTTTTTAAATCATCTTTTGAACACCATTCTGAGCACTTGATGTGAAATTTCATTTTACTCTGCCCAGCTAATCTCATTGGTTATTATAAATCTCATTTTCTAAGGGGGGGGGGCGCTTCCTACCTGGAAAATCCAGGAATATGAGAGCCCATTCACAAGCCCCAGGAGCGGCAGCTGGAGTACTGCGACAGTCTCCTCCACTGTCCTTCCTGCCATCGCTTTCTTTTCCTGAAACTTTCCCTGTAGCTATACCAAGGCTTCTCCCGTAGTGTTGATTGGATTATACTTGTTCGGAACCATTAAAAGTGACTCATGTCCTATTAGGCATAATCTGAATTTATTGGCATGATCTGAATTACGTTCAGGGTTTTGCCCAAGGCTCACATTTGAGCCTTTGCCATATTCCATACACAGAGGCTGATCTTTATGTCTGTAATGTACACCCCAGCCCCACCCCCACCCTCGTAGCCCAGCCCCTTTATTATGCAGGTAGATACCAATCCATTCTCCTATCTCAAGTATCATTTCTTCCTTATTTCCTTTTTCTTGAAAGTAGTGTTCTTTCCTGTGGCTCCTCCTATGTCCTGAATTACATTAATAGAATCTGGCTCATTGTAATATAATTACTTACCAGCCATGTTTAACTTGGGATGTCATTCTGGAGAACAGGGAGAGTGAATACTGCAAACACTTTTATATCTTAGACACCTATAGTGGGAACCATTTGAAAAGCGCCATCCCACACACACTAACACCGGCTACTCTCCGCCCCTGGTGTGGTCTTGCCGCCTCCAAGGCTAGCCCCAGGTAGCGACCACCCATCTTGAGGTTTTCTTGCTATGGATCATGTTCACATTTCCAGTCACCTGCCCCCTGTAGTTAGTGGTCACAAATCCCTGTAACCTGATAAAATTAAAACTCTATAGAGACTTTTAACTGATCAGTCAGATTTACACTAGTAAATTCTCAACCCACAAAATGCCAGCACAGTGAACTCAAAACTCAATTGATATAAACTCAAGCTACCTACCTAAATAGGGCAGACACACCCTGCTTATTATTTAATTGTCTATCTAAGAAATCCCCAATACTTATGGCTCCCAGGACTGTGTGGTTCTGGCTACTCTTCCTCTCCTGTAGGTTCCATCTTGTCTCCTCCTCTTCGTCCCCTCCTCTTCGTCTCCTCCTCTATCCCTCTGTCCCTCTGTCCCTCTGTACTCATTTCTATTTCTCAGCCTGCCTTCCTTTTCCACTGCCCAGTCACAGGCTCTGGCCTTATCTTGTGCCTGTCTTCACTTGTGCACAGACAACAATCTACATTTCCCCCTTTTTGTCCAACTAAAAGGCTCTTTTCTCTCAGATAAAAATTGAGCACAACTATTACCATTCTTTCATTTACAAAATACAAGATCTGTCTAACACCCAGTCCATCATTTTGCCAATTAAATAAAACACTCTGCTATTTACCCTAACTTAAAACAGTTCATAATTTCATATTGGTTATGCTCTGGTTTAGCTTGTGTACTATCTAAAAACTATCTTCTCTAAATATATTCTCTCAGTGCTAAATAGCCTGGGTTGGCTATGAGACTATAAGTAGTGTTTCAACCCTGTCAGAAATCTGAGAGCGATTAATATTATCTGAAAATATAGGAAGCCTAACACAGCTTCTAGAACTGAGGCAAGTCATAGAGACAGCTGCCTACCTATACAGCCCCTGTATGTCAGGGGGTTGGAGCATCAGTCTTCAGCCTTCTGGCCTAGGATCATCTGACAGACCTCTGTAACTTCAAATTTGGAGCACAGACCCATAGTAGGTATTTGTAAAAGTATCTCTTGTTTAAAAGATAAGAAACTTGAACCCCAGAGTGTGGGAAGTGCTACCCGTAGCAGAGTGGAATTTGCCCATCAAATTTTTACATGTGTAATTTCTAGAAATAGCCAGTCATCAAGTCTAATCATTTAATAGATGATGCTTTCCTATAAAATTCACTGGTAGACATTTCTTGAATGCCTATTGAGAATCAGCCCTGTGCCAAGAAACAGGCAACACGGAAGAGTGAGACACAGGGTCTACTTCCGATGAGAGATGACTTCCTCAGCCTCAGCCCGGGGCACTCAGATCAGAACCCATGCAGATGGCAGGAAGGTCCTGCCATCTTCTCGTCTGTCTTCCCACACTGGGATTACAAGCGCATGCCACCATATCCCTGTGGATTGGAATAGCACAGAAAAGAGGTCCTAACCAAGCAGGGTGTGATCAGAGAAGGCACCAGGGAGTGTCGCTGATGTTCATCATCTAGAGAAAGAGGGCAAGGAGATGGTGGTTGCAGAACACCAAAGGAACTTTTTTGAGCTTCAACACCATTTGAGTTTGCAAAATAAGGGACAGGAATTGAAGGGCTTTGTACGCCACGGTAAGAACCTTAGGTTTTCTACTGAAACGTGTGAGGAACTTGGAAGGGTTTTATACTGGAGAATAACCTAACTGACCTGTCTTTTAATAATTGCTCTGGCAATAAGAGACAGGAAGATGAAAATAGTCTTCCTTAATTGAAGTTTAACAGGTTCCGGGATTAGGGAACAGACACAGCTCGGTGGGTAAAGCGCTTGTTCTACAACCTTGAGGATCTGGGGTTTGTTAGTTTGTTAGTTTGTTTGTTTGTTTGTTTGGTTTTTTGAGACAGGGTTTCTCTGTGTAGCCCTAACTGTCTTAGAACTTGCTCTGTAGACCAGGCTAGCCTCAAACTCACCCTGAGAAGGTTTAATCCCCAGAACCCTTGTAAAAACAGGGTGTGATGGCTGGGTGTGATGGCACGTGCTTGTATTCCCAGTGTGGGAAGACAGGTAGGTCCTTAGGGCTCCCTGGCTGTTGGGCCTAGCATACTTGGTTGAGCTCCAGGTCCTAATAAGAGACCTTGTCTGATGCTGTGTGAACCTTTCATAGAGGTAGAGCTGGATGGAGGGCAATGGGAGCAGGGCCGGGGGGTGGGGAAGTAAGTTGGTTTGGGTATACCTGAGCTTGCAGTGTTAGAACACTAGAGGCAAGTACTCTATAGAACTGATTCAAAGCCCAGGGAAGAGAAAAGCTAAATCATGAGCAGCCGTCCATCTTGAAGGCTAAGTGAAGGAAGAAGAGGGCTAGTTAAAGCAGGATCCTGAAGAATATTCATGTAAAGCAGGAGAGGAACAGCTGGTGCAGTGTGAGAGAGGGAAGTCAAGAGGTCATAGCATCAACACATGGTTTCCAGCACACCAGAGGTATACTAAGCTTACAGGAGAGCACTCCTCGGAAGCCATATGCTCACTCCAGACCAGCGGTTTCTCCACAGCCAGAAGCCTGCTATAGTTTTAACATCTGAAGAACAGGATTTTAGTTTTAAATTTTGGATATAAAGTCAAAGAGATATAAACACAGATATGAATAGCAATCATTACCCCTCATGGCAAACAGCTCTTGAATACTTGCCTTAATAGGCTAATATATATATATATATATATATATACATATACATATATATGATTTAATCTAACCTCAGGCATGTGTCTTTTCAAATTTTCATTTTCTTAAAGGAACACTGCCATACCCAGTAGAACTCATTAATAATACACAGATCCAAGCATTTCAATTGTATTGAGGTTTTATTATGTTTCCAGAGGGGGAGGGGAAGGGAAACAAGACAAAGACAGGTAAGGACGAGTGAAGCCTTGGAGAACTGAAGCATTTTCTAAAGGCTTAGTCTGCACCCTTCTGCAGCACTTCCTTGGTCCTGGTGTATAGGTATGTTTATCTGTGCATTCATGTAATATTCAGTCCCTCCGTATCCAAGCACCTGAGAAATCCAATTAGCTTGGTCGTGATTGACTGCATGCAGGCCTACATTCTGCTGTTTGTCTCCTGCAGTGTGTGTCGATATGAAAATGAAGACACAGCCAGAGTTTCCATGAGCAGCTGCCAAATGGGTTCCTTGTGCTATGTTGTTCATACAGAGTAATAGCCCATAAGCCAGAAGGTCTCTCCACCAGTGAGGGGCTGTTGGCTGCAGCAGTCGGCTGTACTTAAGAGAAAAACCGCTGCAGGAGGCTTTACCAGTCTAGCCCAGTTACACCATTATAGGCCCTTGTTGAAATGAACTGTGATGTATGGTAAGGAACTAGAGTAAAAACATCAGGAAAGAGAAATTCAAGACTTGCTACGTTTTGTCTTACTGCTACTTAGCAAAACCTTTCCGCCACCTTTGCCAATGGCCTTGTTTATCCTGTAGACGTGGTCCAAACAGTACTTTGCAGGTGCAGAGAGAGAACTCTAGCACAAGACATCCATCAGTGATCCTAAATAGATGGAGTAACCATGAGGCTACCAGAGTCATGATTCCCAGGTTGTTAGTTTGCATTCTATATCTTAAGGAGGGCCCCAGGCATTGAAGCAACTTTACATCCTACCAAATGTGCATCATCTCTCCTCAAGCTAAATGCTGCTTGTAGCATAACCCACTGGCTGACACAGATATTACACAACACAGGAACAGCTCCTTTGGCACTAGAGAGAGGGAAGCCACCTCTTAATTGTATTAGGTAGTGGTAGCCTCTGGCTGTTACTGGAGACATTTTTTATGCATGCTTGTCTACTTTGGGGATCATTTTGTTATAGCAGCTCAGCCTGTACGCTTCTCCTTTGTTAGGTCCACTGGGTCAGGATAACTTCAGAAGTGTGAAATGGATTGAGGTAGCAGAGTGAGACCGAGTCTAAGCCTGTACAGGATCCTTTGCATTAGAGAGCTCATGGGAAACAGAGCCAATAGGATGAGCCTCCTCCCCTCTCTCAGTCTCACTCTCTCTGTGTCTCTGTCTGTCTCTGTCTCTGTCTCTCTCTCCCCCCCCCCTCTCTGTATGTGCCTAGAATTGATTAAGTCAGCTTATATTAAAATAGTATCCATTGATTCACTCTCAAGAAGAGGCTGAGAACCTGGTAGTTGCTGGTCCTCAAGGCTGGGTGCCTTAGCAGTCCCAGTCTGTTACCGAGACCCCAGAGGATTCCTAAAGAGCCTTTGGACCTTGGAAGTCAGGAAATACTGGTTTGACATCAAGGAAGGAATAAGCAGTTGTAACATCAGTGTAAGTCGTGGCAAGTTGCAATGAAAGACAACCATCGCAATACTGAAGAGTCGGAAGCCAGAGAGAGCTGCAAATCCGAATGGTTCAAAATGGAATCATGATAAAGAAAGTATTCGGTTAAGAAAGAGACAGGCACAGGTTGAGAATGGGTGCAAGACAACAAGGCTCTAGAGCGTTGTCTTTCGGTACCCATGGATTAGCACTGGGGCTTGGGTATTTAGTTGCATCCATGAGACAAATCCATAAGGAGTCTGTGAGCTGTTTATATCAATATGCACTGTTCTCTGATCTGCACTGTCGCATTTCACCTTTGCTGATGGACTCCAGGATGAGTAGCTGAGATGCCATTTGTAGGTCATATATAGGATGTGGGTTTTTCCTATAGGATGTTCTATTCCTAATGAGACTGACTCTCCTGATCACGTCCTTTCTCATTTGAAGTTAGGATGAGAGGCCAAAGTGAGGCCCAGCAGTTGGCAGTAGAAGTGTGTATCCGTCACGTTTTTCATCACTGTAACTAAATATTTAACACAACCACTCAAAGGAAGAAAGATGAATTTAGCTCACAAGTTCAAGGATTTTAATCCATGAGCCTTGGCTAGGTCGGGTCCATATCAGGCAGAACATGAAGGTGGTAGAATCGAATGGAAGAGGAAGCTGTCTCCTTATGGTGTCCAGAAAGCATGGAAAGGGGAGGGGATAGGGCCAGGTATAACCTGAAAAAACACCCCCACACATACAGGAGACCCTTTTTGCAGTTAGGCCATACATCCTAGGCATTCTAGAACCCCCTCAAAATGTTCTCCCAAGCTGGAGACCAACCATTAACCCTCTGAGCTTTGGGGAGAGCATTCCCTGTGCAAATCATAAGAAGAAGGAGAAACCAAGGGTTGCTAAGGAAGGAGACACAGAGTGTGAGCCAAGCCACTCAGCAGGAGGGATCAACAGAGCTGGGAAGCTGCTGGGGGCAGAAGTTAAACCAGCAGCATTTAGTCTACCGCAAGCATGGGCCTTAAGCATGGGCAGCTTTGAGACTTCTGCGATGATGGCTCCCTCTTGCTTCTGTGTATAACCCAATAAATCCCTTTCCCAAAGTGAACAGCCAATGTAAAGACACCAACGCTGCCTTGGCCAGGAAAACCTGCACTGCTCCTAAGCCTCCCAGGTCCTTCTTTATGTGCATTCAGGATCTACGTTTCTAAATGAAGAAGGAAAGAGTGAAGCTCCGGTGTTTGTTTTAATCTTAGAGAAGTGAGGTTGCAGTTAGAGAATTCGGCGTGATGAAGCATCCCCCCGCCCCCCACCACTTTGCAGAGAATTTGTTCTATGAACCTTGGAACAGAATGGAACTATGTCACTGCTCCTGCTCACAGCAAATACAGATTTAGAATAGTTTGTGTGTATTTAGTCTCCCTGCTGGAGGAGCTGTTAGAACATTACATTCTATTCTGGTTCCCTCCTGTGAGTGCCAGCTATGTTGCTGGGGTAGGAAGCGGTTTTACATTGTGTTCTGAAGACATCCACTTCACGGAGCTATTTTTCTTTTTTTTTTCCTGAAAAGGAAAGATGATAGCCTGAAAATACCCGACAGGCAACAATGGACCTCACCATCATTTTTAACCTTCGTTCATTTGTCCACATAAGTCCCAGGGGGAGCCAAACGAGGAGGGGGGAAAGCGAGTTAGAAAATGAGGCTCTATCAATCGTGCCTTTCGTTCCCTTCCATGGAGCACCATCTGAATTTCCAGCCCTGTTACCCTCAGTAGCATCCTGTTTGCACTTCAGGGCTCCATGCCTATGCTACTTCATCTCTGAGCTTCAGCACCCACTGATCTGTTGGTTGACGTGTAAAGCTTGGGTCCTCTTTGAGTTGGTGGCTTTGAGCCTTTTCAATGGTTTCTCAGTAGTCCTAGGGTGTACCACATCTATGGAGACAACCTGTTTCCATCCAGGAGCTAAGAATATAGAGCAGAGAGAGGTGATCTCTAGCCTGTGGGCCAACTCTAACTTCCTGATGACTATTTTTGTAAGTGGATATAAAACAGGTTTGGTTCTATTAATTAGTAGAATAAGCCACACCTATCTTTTTTTCATGTCTAAGGCTGTTCTTATGCATCTAAGGTTTTATACAACCTAAATGATGAACTTTCTGCTTTTTATTTTATTTTATTTTATTTTGGTTTTTCAAGACAGGGTTTCTCTGTATAGCCCTGGCTGTCCTGGAACTCACCATTTGTAGATCAGGCTGGCCTCGAACTCAGAAATCCGCCTGCCTCTGCCTCCCAAGTGCTGGGATTAAAGGCATGCACCACCATGCCCGGCATGATGAACTTTCTGCTTTTGAAAGTAAGTTTGCTGAACATGACCTAGAGGGGCGTGATGCTCATGCTCCCAAACAGCTTCTGATGCACTGAAGACACTCGGAAAAGTCTTACTGAAGGAGATGAACTGACTTCCCCCAAGTACTTATTCCACATGAAGGTATAAATCTGGAGAGAGACAGAGTTCGGGAGATGGTTCAGTTGGCAAACACCTGTCACACAGCTGTGGGGATCTGAATTTGGAGCCCAGCACCTGTGTGAAAGGGCAGGTGTGGCAGCATGCATCCTCAACCCCAGCGCTACGAGAGGCAAGGGGGAATGGTAGAGACAGGTAGATCTTTGGAAACTCATTAGCCAGCTAGCCCACTCAATGAAGGAGTCTTGTGTTTACCCAGAGACTATTTTACATAAAGTAAGATGGCACTGATCAAGGTTAGAGACTTAGTGCTGCTCTTTGGCTTTCACACATGCAACGCACACACACAGAGGAGGGGAGGAGATGATGATGACGATGATGATAGTGGTGGTGGTGATGGTGAAGAAGAGGAAGAGGAAAAAGACGAAGAGGAGGAAGAGGAGGAGGAGGAAGAAGAGAATAAAATCTGAATATATTCTGGATAGGCTGTTTAGGATTAAGATACAGATAGACAAGAGATGGGAAAGAACTGGGATAAAAAGAGATGTTTTAGTTGACTATTTATTACTAAGTAGTACATTACTTCCTGATGCTAAAATTCCCTCCCCAGGTGAGATATGAACATTGTCTACCCTCTTCTATTAGATCCCAGCCCTAAATCCAAGCATGATCCCATCACAGTTCACCCTGGGAAGCCTCTGATTTTATTGAGCTTGCTTACAGAGCAAGGGGGAGGAATGTGATGACCTCAAAGCAGACACTTCGGAAAGTCTTCTTCCAACACATGGCTCCCCACTCTCTACACAGATAGAGCATCCTTTCCTCTAGTCTTCTCAAGCATATATACTCAAGCTCCTCCCCAAGACCCTGAGGCAGAACTGCATCTAACCAAGAGGAGTGGCTACTCAGGTGAGGGTCCAATGACCTCTCCCACCCTTTCCTTCTCTGAGGGAATGTCCACGGTCAGCAAGCTCAGTTGTGATCGCTGATGGTTTTATTTGCAAACAGACACAGCTGGTCTTATAAAGATGGCTGTTCTATTCGGGCGATGGCGCAATGGCTTGAAGCAGCCATTTCATTCCACTTACGATTGTGTGGGTGGGGTGCTGCAATGGGGCTTGTCTAGGCAAACCTTTGGTTCTGTGTAGTGTTAATGAATATCATTTGGTGGCAGGTCAGCTGGCAACTGTGGTGCTCTTAAAGGTCCAGTTTCTGTGTAGTGGGAGCGGCTGTAGGTGGGACTCTGCTGCAGCTGCCCAGCTTCAAGATAATCAGACTTCCAGAGGCAGCTCATGGCTCCCAGAGCAAACATTTCCGCAACGAGACAAGAACTTCCTTGTCTTTGATGACCAATTCACAGAAGTCATATGGGTCCTCTTCCTCTTTCATTGGCTGAAGCATCCAGGAGCCTGCCCAGATTCCAGGGGGAAGAGAGGAGACAGTGCCTGCCTTTCTATGGGAAAGCACCAAAGAGTTTGTGACAATGGCTTTAAAATAGCCCAGGAGGTAAACAGCTGAGGGCAGGTAATTAATATTTACTATCTAAAAGGTTTCCATGGGTCTTTCACCATAATCTTAATATAAAGCATTATTATTCCCATTTTATAGCTTAGAACATATATTGAAGATTAAGTGGCTCCTAATGAAATTATTCTTGATGACTGAGCTAGTGAGTCATGGAGCTGCCACCGCAACTGAAGGTCATCTGATCCTAACTGTGAACCGTGATGTTGATCATAGAGAAAGAAAGTCAACTGTAACAAATGGGGACTTTATGGGAGTTAAGAGGCTGAAGGAAAAGCCTGGGGGCTTTGTTCTCTCTCTCTCTCCCCCTCTTCCCCTCCCTTACCCTCCCCCTCTCCTCTCCCCCTCTCCCCTCTCCCCCTCTCCCCTCTCCCCCTCTCCCCTCTCCCCTCTCCCCTCTCCCCTCTCCCCTCTCCCCTCTCCCCTCTCCCCTCTCCCCTCTCCCCTCTCCCCTCTCCCCTCTCCCCTCTCTCTGGAATAAAGCTGCTGGTGGCAGCAAGCCCCTGAGAAAACAGAATGTCCTGCCATAGCCATACTCCCTGGAAACCAAGTCCTCAAGGTGCCACACCTACGCCTGGTCAGTCACGCCTGCCAGTATGTGCTCAGGATCACCACCATTTCAACAGTCAAGAGAGTGATGCTGGAGAATGGCTCACCTGCCTTCTGCAGCCGCCTTAACCCTTCCTCCAGGGAACCCAGACTGACATGGAGGTAAACTGTGGTCCCAAGCTTCCTCAGAAGCTTCCCACAACCTTACCCTCCAGTACCCTCCCCACCCCTACTCCCCCTCCATCTCAGCTCAGCAGGACAGGGCATCACATTGTCAAAGCCACAGTGCCATCACCCTTTGCCTCTTAGCTTCCTCCCCTGGGGAGAGTGTAGAGCACAGCCCTGTAGCCCTAGGGCACCAGATCTTGCTGCATCTGCTGAAGTCCTCATCGCTGTTTTCTTAGTTACTTAACTTCAAGTTATTTAATCTCATTGAATTTTATTGTCTTTCTTTTTCTTTTTCTTTCTTTTTTTTTTCAATCATGAGATGGCAACATCTTCAGAGACATTTTTAGAAGATTAAATCAATATTTGAAAGGATTATAACAACATTTGGCACTTGTAAGGTATTCAATAAATCTTAATATCATTGTGCCAGGCTGGTCTCTAAGGTTTACATGTGCTGAGTATATTTTTGCCAATAAATCAGTAGCTTAGCCTAGATCCTTATTCTTTTATCCCATACAATTGTAATGACCTCAGAACAGAGGAGGTCTATATTCTTGTTTCCTCTGGACAAATGAATGCTCTGTAAAAACCATCACATTGTATTGATCTCGGATGTGCTGGGCACCACACCAAGCATTTCAAAGACGTTATCTAGAACCTTTGCAATAGCTTACTAAGTTAAGACGATGACTATCATTTTTCCGATGACAGAGGAGGATACAGAGAAGGAACTAGCTAGTAAGGAGCAGTTAGTGTTGAGATAAGAAATCCAATGATCTTCTTTCCTTATACCATATCTCACTCTTTCACAACATACAATTCCATGTCCTCACCCTGCTTAGAAACTCAAGTAAATAGGCAAATGGATTCCCAGGCTCTAACCTAATCATCAGCCCTGGAGGGAAGGGCTATCATGGGCTGAGCTATCTCACTGACCCTTGTTTTGTTGTTGAGACCAAGATCTCATGAAGCCCAGGCTGGCCTCAAACTTGCTATGCAACAAAACCACTTTTGGACTCTGGATCTCCCTGCTGCCATCTCCAAAGGGCTATGGTTACAGGAGTATGTCACAATAACCAGCTTGGAACATTTAGAAAATAAGCATTTTAATGTGGTAATTTAGTCCCAAATTAATTTTATAGCTACAGTGTTGGTACTTGCCAGCTCAAACCCTCTGTTGTAGTTAAACTTAACCACTCAACACACCATACAGACCACATCCGACTCCCATCTCCATGTGTTTGTTTATAGCATCCACTCAGCTGGAATAGCCCTTCCTACTGCTTTATAACTACGTCATTACATTATGCCTACATCATAGTACAAACCCTACTGCTTAGCAGCCAAGCCAATGATCAAGAACTACAAGGAGCCCAAGATTTGACTCCCAAGTTATCTACTTATCTGTCTTCATGGGTTTGTGTTCTGGTATAAACACACAAAAAAATCCCGTAACATATAATTGATGGATTCTTTCCTAGTGCGATGGTGATAGAGACAGCAGCTGCATATCTGTGCCAGTGCCTCTAGTCCTTATACCTACAGGGCAGTGTGAGAAAGGACAGGTGAGCCATCACACCTGCTGCCTCTGCCACCCACTGCTATGCTTTTACTCCACTGCCACTTTGGAACCATAAGCTTAGTTAAATTCTTCCTAAGCTGCCTTGGTCATTTATCACAGTGCTTAAAAAAGAAAGTAACTAAGACACCACGCATGCTTATTTTTAAGACATATGGGACAAAGAATACCCTGTTAATAGTAGGCAACTTGGTCTATGTTAATGTGTAATCTATGGTTAAGTGTTTTGTCTGTTCTAGAGTTTAATTAGAAGCCAGAATACATTTATCAAAAGGAAAACAGATGCCTACAAAAGGTGTAGGGGGCTGGTCTGGTGCTGCTATGTATTCAAATGCTAAATACTAACCCCCCAACATCTGGTTGCCCCACCATAGTACACCAAATGATGCTATGTAAACCTTGACTCCAAGTTATCCCTGATAGGTTAATACAGATGCCTACAGCCTGGGCTGGACAGAAGAGAAAGGGCAGAACAAAGTTCTTGGGCTTAGGGTCTAAGGCAGGCACCACAAAGAGAGAGAGAGGAGCAGGAAGGAAGAAGTTGCCATAGGGTTATTGAACTATGATCACATATGGCCATGAGGGCCAGCCTGTTGAAGTGGGTGTGGCCCAGGCAGAACATGGCAAGTGATATCTCAGGGTTATTGACAGGAAAATAGAAAAAAAAATAGCACAGAGGGTTGATATCTGTCCAGCTCTGAAGGTTTTTATGTCTTTTATTTGGGAACTATAGTGTCTAAATGGAGGAGAAACATCTATTAGATAGATAAAGGCAACAAGAGGGTATAGCAAACCCCAAAATAATAATAATCACGTCAGATGGTATAGTTACGTTCTAAAATCCTAAAGACATTCACTATGGCTCATGCAAAGGGGCCTTTCCCAGGCTCTGTGCAGCATCTATAACTGCCACAGATACTATGGTATCAATAGATGTGCTGACTCACATGACCCTGTGGCAGAGCACATTGACTGAACACTTACCGTTAGCCTTTGATCTGTCTGGTAAGTGGGGTAGAATAGCACTCCCCGATACAATATGTGTAGCCTCCAGAACTCAAGATGCTGCTGGTCATTTGACCTATTTCTGAGTGCTATGGAGAGCCCAGATGCTGAAACCCCGAGGAAAACAATTAAAAGAAAAGGAGAGAAAAAAACATTGACAAGAACTGTATAGCTAGAGTCCTGTAATGCATGTGCCCACCATTCTGCAGAATAATCCCACTCCCTTAAAATCCTTTCCAATATATCTAGTCATACCCCCCATGCCCACCCCACAGGGTTTTACTTTACGAAGCATCCCTCGGCAACCATGCAGCCTGAACTTTCTGGCTGCCTTCTTTTACTTAGCAGGATATGTTTACAATATCTCCATGCCATCTCGCGGCTCAACGGCTCCCTTCTTCCTGGTAGTGAATAACATTTCACGAGGCAAATTTCGTCCACGTGCTTGATCAAGGGCCTCTTAGTGCTTCCGAACTTTGGCAATTTTGAATAGAGTTGCCTGTGCAAGTCTTTGTGTCAGTATAAGTTCACAGCTTTCTTGAGCAAATACAAAGGCATCCAGGTGTGATATCATATGTCTAATTTTGGGGAGGGGGGAGAGAGAGAGAGAGGGAGGGAGGGAGGGAGGGAGGGAGGGAGGGAGGGAGGGAGAGAGAGAGAGAGAGAGAGAGAGAGAGAGAGAGAGAGAGAGAGAGAGAAGTCTTTCAAGTTGATTTGGATGTGCACAGGCAATGGATGAGAATTGCAATTTTTTTTTTCCCTCAATGCTTTATCTTCCCCAGCCTTTGGTACTATCAGTGCAGTGTTTGGGTTCTGGCCAGTCTATCAGTAGAGTGGTTCTGTTTTTCTCAGGGACAAATATTGACTATAACAATGATGCCCCTATAAAAACACAGATTTTTATATTGGCCATTCTTCCATTAATTTTTTTGGCCTATTATTTTCCTTTATAAAGTTGTATGAAGATAACGTGGGAGTGAGAAAGCAAGCATGATAAACCAGGGACAACCTGAAAGCTTCCCTTTCAGCAAACAAGTGTACACCAGTGCTGAGAGAAGACAACATTGTTTCCTCACATTTCTGTAAGACCGGATGGACCCACCCTGTATCAGGCAGAACTCACTAGTGAACTCATTTGGTCCTGGTCATTGTTCTCCTCCTCCTCTTTCTCCATCCCCCTTCCTCTTCCTTCTCCTTAGTTTTTTAGGGGCAGAGGAAGGAGAAAGGGGTAGATTTTTAATGTAAGTATAAGTTCAGCTTCTTTAGTCGTTGTAAGTGCAAAAAGTTTGTTTAGTCTTGGCTCACGTAAGTAAAACTATATTTTTCTGTGAAACTAAGTCCATGTGTATTAGTATAAATTTCACATTATTCTTTTATTATTTTAATAACTGCCCTGTCTTAGTTTATTGCCTGCTTTATTTTATATTTATTGTGTTCTACATATCTCCTTTTTAATTTTTAAAATTTTGCCCCAAATGTGTCCATTTTTATACAATGTAAAATATTTGGTTGGTTTCATTCCCTTTATTGCATTTAATGAAAACCAAAACTGACCCGTGAGCAGATTTTCCTATGTAATCCTGACTTCTTCTCTCCTGGCTATCTCTACCCACCTGTGTAAAAATGACTTTGGGATCTGAGGCTGAAGGACAGCCACTGAGCCCCAAGTGGTGACTGAGCTGCTGTAAGTCCCCAAGGATTCTAAGCGTAGGCAAAGGGGTCTTTTCCACCCCTCAGACCACGCAACATAGAAATGTGGGGCCTGGTGTGTGTCTGCTTTTCCCTACTGTGTTGTTTTGTGTTCTACAAGGGAGGATGAACAAGAAGCACTGTGCCTGCTTGGCTCTTCCTTCATCCATATTCTTATTTTTCTATTATTTTGTCTTCACACCTGTGACTTTATCTCTCATAAGCTCAGAGTTTGAGAGAGATCAGAGAGGCCATTTTCCTTTTCCTCTCTCTCTCTCTCTCTCTGGCTCTGCTGGACTCCAACATTTTTTGTTTTAATTCCATTAATTTGTGCTCATATATTATGGCTTCCTCCCATTTTTCTTTAGGTTGCTCCCTGCTCCTTTCAGCTGCATTCACTTGCCGTGCTGTTCCTTTGGGGTTTTAAATGTTATTGATTTTATTTAATTTGAAACGATTATACTTTGCATTGTAATTTATTTTGCTATCATAAATTACTTATGGGTCTACTTTTTAAGATTAAAAATTGTATTCTTCCGAAGAATCAATGGGGTGATCTTAGCTGTGACTCACAGCATTAGGGATATGGAACCTGAAGAGGCCACCTCCTGTAGCCAGGCAGGAACCCCAATGGAGCGATAGAGACACCAACCCACCCACAAACATTTTAACCCAAAATTTATCCTATCTTTAAGAAATGCAGGCACAGGAGATGGAGCAGAGACAGAGGGAATGGCTAACCAATAACTGGTCAAACCAGGGCAAGCACCAATCCCTAACACTATTAATGATACTCTGTTCTGCTCGCATATAGGAGGAGCCTAGCTTGACTGTCCTCTGAGAGGCTCCACCGAGCACCTGACTCAGATACAGACACTCTCAGCCAAACAGTGGATGGAGCTTGTGGACTCATATGAAAGAATAGGAGGAAGGATTGTGGCCCTTGAAGGGGATATGAACTCCATAGGAACCAACAGAGTCAACTAACCTGGAGCCTTGGGGCTCTCAGAGCCTGAACCACCAACCAAAGAACATACACAGGCTGGACCTAAGCCTCCCTGCACATATAAGTGAAGTGGAAACTTAAGGGTTCTTTGGAATGTCAGTTGTGTTGGATGGTGTTTTGCTGCGGCAAATATGTAAAGGATTGTTTTCTTGAAGTGGACACAGGTGAAAGACTATGGTATACTCATGAAGCAGACTTCAGGAGAAAGGATGTTCTGCTAAAGCAAGCACGTGAAAGGACGTGTGATGAAGGATTCTTCGATAATGACACCCTGGTGTCTTCCATTAACTTCTTTATACCAAATAATTCCTACAATTTGTATGTACTTACCTGGTTACTTTTTAAATGCCCCCTTCCCTTCTGATATTTCTTTTTTTATTAATTTATTTTTCTCTCATATATTACATCCTGACTGCAGTTTCCCCCTCCTCCCTCCCCTCCCAGTCCCTTCCCCTCGCCCTATTCTGATTTCCCTTCAGAAAAGGCCAGACTTCATGGAAATCAACCAAACATGGCATATCAAGTTGCAGTAAGTTTAGGCACCTTCCCATGTATGCTGGACTAGGTGGCCCAGTATGAGGAAAAGGGTCCCCAAAGCCAGCAAGTCAGGGATAGCCCCTACTCCCATGGTTAGGAATCCAGTGAGAAGACGAAGCTACACAACCATAACATAGAAGCAGCAGAGAGCCTATGTCAGACCCATTCAGGCTCCTTGTCAGTTCAGTCTCGGTGAGCACCTATGAGCCTAGGTTGGTTGATTCTGTGGGTTTTCTTGTAGTATCCTTGACCCCACAGGCTCCTCCCTCCCCCTCATTCACAGGATTCCCTGAGCTCCACCTAATGTTTGGCTATGTGTCTCTGCCTCTGTTTCCAAGAGTTGCTGGGCGAAGCCTCCTTGATGACAATTGGGCTAGGCCCCCAACTATGAGTATAGCAGAATAGCATTAGGAATCATTTTCTATCCTAGGTCTCTGGGCTATCCACCCTCTGGTTCCTGGCCTTCCAGGCAGTGTCAGGGTGGGCTCCCTCTCATGGTATGAATCTCAAACTGAAACAGTCATTAGCTGGCCACTCCCACAATTTCTGTACCACCTTTACCCCAGGACATCTGGAAGAATATATTTTAGGTTGAGAGTTTTGTGGTTGGCTTGGTGTGCCAACCCCTCCTTTGGAAGTCTTGCCTGGTTATAGGAGATACCTGGTTCAGGATCCTTATCCCCCATTGCTAGTCTTATCTAGGGTCACCCTTGTAGATTTCTGAGCGTTTCCACTGCACTAGGTTTCTAGCTCATCCCTAAGATGTACCCAATTCTGGTTGTCTCTCTCAGCACTCACTTCTATTCTCTCCCAACCTGATCTTTCCTGCTTCCGTCCTCACCCATCCCTAGTCTACCCAGGATATCTATTCTATTTCCCCTTCCCAGAGAGATCCGTGCTTCCCCTTTTGAGTCCCCCTTGTTCCTTAGCCTCTCTGGGTCTGTCAATCTTAGTGCCTGCATGGTTGGTGGTCTGTTCAGGAAATTGTCTTCTGTGCCAATGCATTCAAGGCTATGCCTGCTTTCTCTTCTGTTAGGTTCAGTCTCTCTGATTTTTGAGTCATTGATCCAATTGGACTTGAGCTTTGTGCAAGGTGATAGATAGAATTTGTTTGCATTCTTCTACATGCTTAGACATCTAGTTAAACCAGCACCATTTGTCGAAGATGCTATCTTTTGTCCATGGTATATTTCTGATCCCTTTGTCAAAAATCAGGTGTCCATAGGTGTGTGGATTTATGCCAGGGTCTTCAGTTTTGTTCCATCGACCAACCTGTCTATTTTTATGCCAATACCAAGTGGTTTTTATTACCATAGCACTGTAGTAGAGCTTGAAATCAAGGATGGTGATACCCCTGGAAGTTCTTTAACTGCTAGAATTTTCTAGCTATCCTGTTTTTTTCCATATTAAGTTTAATATTGCTCTTTTAAGGTCTATAAAGAATTGTGTTGAAATTTCGATGGGAAGGGAGAGCTTTCTATCTTCTGATATCTTTCTATCTTCTGAAGGTGTTTATCACTGTAGGATTTCCCTCGTAAAATTTCTGGAGTCATTTATTTATCATTATATCATATGTAAATAGTGGTACTTTGAGTTCTTCTTTTCCAATTTGTATACCCTTGATCTCCTTTAGAAGTCTTATTGTTCTAGCTAGAAACTTGAAGTACTATATTGAGTAGATATGATAGACAGAGTGGACAGTCTTGTCTTGTTCCTGATTTCAGTGGAACTGCTTTGAGTTTCTATCCATTTAATTTGATGTTGGCTTTTGGCTTGCTGTAAATTGCTTTTATTATGTTTCAGGACGTTCCTTGTGTCTCTGATCTCTTCAAGACTTGAAGACTTGGATTTTGTCAAAGGCTTTTTCAGCATCTAATGAGATGATCTTGTGGCATTTTTTCTTTCAGTTTGTTTATATTGTCGATTACATTTTCAGACTTTCATATGTTAAACCATCCCTGAATCTTTGGGATGAAGCCTATTTGATCATGGTAGATGATTTTTTTGATGTGCTCTTGGATTCTATTTGAGAGTATTTTATTGAATATTTTTTCATCAATGTTCATGAGGGAAAATGGTCTGTAATTATCTTTCTTTGTTGAGTCTTGGTGTGGTTTGACTATCAGGGTGATTATGGCCTCATAAGATGAATTTGTCAATGTTTCTTCTGTTTCTATTTTGTGGAATAATTTCTGGAATATTGATATTAGCTTTTCTTTGAATGTCTGGTAGGATTCTGTACTAAAACCATCTGGACCTGGGCTTTTTTTGTTGGGAGACTTTTAATAACTACTTCTATTTCCTTGGGGGTTTTAGGTTTATTTAATTTGTTTATCTGATCTTTATTTAACTATGGTAAGTGGTATCTATCATGGAAATTGTCCATTTCTTTTAGATTTTCCAATTTTGTGGACTATAGTTTAGTGAACTATGGCCTAACAATTCTTGGGACTTTATTGGTGCCTCTTGTTACATCTCCCTTTCAATTCCGATTTTGCTAATTTGTATATTCCCTCTGTGTCTTTTAGTTTGGATAAGGGTTTGTCTATCTTGTTGAATTTTCTCAAAGAACCAATTCCTTGTTTCATTGATTCTTTGTATTGTTCTCTCTTTTTAAATATATATTATTGATTTCAGCTCTCAGTTTATTTCCTATTGCTTATTCCTCTTGGTTGTATTTGCTTCTTTTTCTTCTACAGCTTTCTGGTGTGTGTTAAGTTGCTAGTAAGAGATCTCTTCAATTTCTTTATGATGGCACTTAGTGCTATGAACTTTCCTCTTGCCACCATTTCCATTGTGTTACATAAGTTTGGGTGTCTTTTGCCTTTATTATCATTGAATTCTAGAAAGTTTTATTTCTTTATTTTTGCCTTAACCCAGTTGTTATTCAATAAAGAGTTGTTTAAATTCCATCAGTTTGTAGGCTTTCTGTTGTTGTTGAAAACTCAGCTTTAATCTGTGGTGGTCTGATAGGATGCAGAGGATTATTTAAATTTTCTTTTATCTGTTGAGACTTGCTTTGTGACTGATTTTGTAGTCAATTTTGGAGAAAGTTCTGTGAGATGCTGAGAAGAAGGTATATTCTTTTGTGTTTGGGTGAAATTTCCTATAGATTTCTATTAGGTCCATTTGATTCATAACACCTGTTAGTTTCCTTATTTCTCTGTTTAATTTTTTTCCATTAGTGAAAGTGGGGTATTGAAGTCTCCCACGATTAGTGTAATATTAGTCATGTTTCTTTAACAAATATGGGTGTCCTTGCATTTGGGGCATAGATATTCAAAATTGAGACATCATCTTGGTGGATTTTTTTCTTTGGTGAATATGAAGTATGCTTCTCCATATCGTCTGTTTCATTTTGGTTGGAAGTCTATTTTGTTAGATATTAGAATAGTTACAGCAGCTTGCTTCTTGGGTTCATTTTCTTGGAAAATCTTTTTTCTAGCACTTTAGTTTGAGGTAATGCCTATCCTTGATGTTGTTGTGTGTTTCTTGTATGCAGCAGAAGGATGATGGGTCTTGTTTTCACATTCATTCTGTTAGCCTGTGTCTTTTTATTGGGAAATTGAGTCAGTTGATTTTGAGAGATGTTAATGACCAGTGATCGTTAATGCCTGTTTTTGTGTTGTTGTTGTTGTTGGTGGTGGTGGTGGTGGTGGTGGTGTGTGTCTATGTGTGTGTGTGAGAGAGAGACAGAGAGAGTCAGAGAGATAGACAGAGACAGAGACAGAGACAAAAACAGACAGAGAAAGCTTATTTTGGTTTTGTTGGTTTAAGATTATTAATTTCCTATGTTTCATGGGTGTAGTTAGCTTCCTTGGAATGGAGTTTTCCTTCTAGTACTTTCTGTAGGGCTAGATTTGTAGACAGATATTATATAAATTTGAATTTGTCATGGAATATCTTGTTTTCTCCATCTATGGTGGTTGAAAGTTTTGCTAGGTATAGCAATCTGAGCCGGCATCTGTAGTCTCTTAGCATTTACAAGGCCTTTCCAGGTCTTTTTGGTGTTTAGAGTCTCTGTCAAGTAGTTGGGTGTAATCCTAATAGGTCTGCTTTTACATGCTGTTTGGCCTTTTCCTCTTGCTGCTTTTAATATTCTTTGTTCTTTGCCTTTAGTGTTTTGATTATTATGTGGTGGAGATACTATCTTTTCTGGTCCAATATTTTTGATGTTCTGTAATCTTCTTGTACCATTTGCCTGAAAACAAAAATTCCATTTTCCACAGCAGTGATTCACTTAGCTCCTCCCCTATTTGATGGGAAGGGTATAAAGTTGCATGTCAAGTGGCCCCTGTCTTATCATAAAGTGCCATTTTGTTGAAATGCAAGTTGACAGCTTTGAGAGATCTGTTCTCAATAAAGGTTTCCTATAACAACGTTCCCAAGCAGCATAGACACCAGCTCTTCACTGTTGGAGTAGAACAGAAGCTCCTTCTGAACTCTGGCAGGCTGTTCAACTCAGCTCTTTTGGCTAATAACTCTTCTCCACACTGACTGATTCAAACTGGCTTCTTTCAGCTTCTGACTAAATGGGTCTACTTGGCCTCATACTAACTTTGGCAATCTGTTCTGATCTTCTGGTTCTTTGTCATTCTCTGGCTCATTCTGTCTTCATCTGAGTAGCTTGTTCTCTCTCATCAAACTGTCTCTGTACAACTGTCTCAGTAAAACTGCCCTCTCTCCTTTTCTTTCTCTGTACTGCTCTCTCTTTCCTCTTTCTTCTCATGAGAGTTGGGTATAACCTATTCTGTCAAATCTTTCTCTGATTCATCACTTTGTCTGTCTCTCAACTAGACATCACTTTCAAACATGGATGTTTCCTTCTACAAACTAACTTTACCTTCATTGTTTGGGATTAAAGGTGTGTGCTAAGGGGTATCTGTAGTCCAGCCAAAGTAGCTATGTTGCTGGATTAATAAGCCTCTACAAGAAGATTACCCTTTGGTGGGGGGTGTGTGTGTCAATGCTCTGTGTAATAATTTCATTTTCAAGTGCCCCACCACCCAGCAGGAACCTAAGGTCATTAAAAGCAAGACTTTAAATGTCAGAGTCTCTTGACCATCAAGCTTCCTTGGGGTCTCCCTATGTGATTATCACTAGACATAGTTCTATTCTCCTTATTTTGGGACACTGATAGTTCCTCATATGAATGTATCTATTATCTATCTGTATATATGTATGTATACATATATGTACATATACATGTATATGTTTTTTGCATGCACTATTCCTGTAGAAGGGTGTTTTGCATTTTATAAAGGAATAAATACAGAGGTCCTTGGATATGAAAATGATGAATTCTTTTTAGAAACATGATTCTACTCTCAAAATGTTGATGCAGTTTGTGGCACACCAACTCCCTGCTTCCATAGACACAGCTCTCAACTGACACCTCCTTTTCCTACAGTGGCTCTTGGGGTTAGTCACCACAGAACACTTTCAACACTCCGCACGTCAATGTTCTGAAACTAACCCCATGGCAGCTTCTTCTCAGTTTTCAGGAAATGCTTGGTTGAGTGATATGAATTTTCTCAGTTAATAACTCCTCCCCATAGTGCCTTGAAGTTAATTTTTTGGATTAGCACACAGAGTACTGGGCTTCATATATTCATAGCCATCTTCATCTGTATGTGGCATCACACTCTCTTCCCCTTGTTCCCCTCCTCACTGCCCTCCTCTGCCTGATTCCTTTTCTTTCTCCAGTAAACGCTCTTTCTGCTTCCTTGTTACATGTATTCCATTACCATATTTCTCCCCCCTCTCATTATCCCCTTCTAGTTTTAACAGCTGCCAATATATAAACATGGAAACACGACAAATGCACACAGAGTTTTAAGTCTAGATTCTTCAGATGAGGAAAAATATACACAATTTGTCCTTCTGAGATTTAATTTTTTAAAGATAGGGTCTCCCTATGTGGTCCTGGCTGCCATGGAACTCTCTATATAGACTAGGTCCACGTACCTCTGCCTCCTGGGAGCTTAAAGACACGTGCCATCATGCCTGGCTGATGATTTTTACGAGTTGTGATTTCATGACTGCAGGAAAATGGATAATTAGTAAGAAACATTGGTAACTGAAAAACTCATATGCATGACAGAAATATATTGCATGCCCTCTTTTCCTTGACACTGCAGAGAACTGCACAAAATGTTCTATTAAAATCTTTGTTTCCAGAAATAAACTTTTGGATGAGCCTGAGTATTCCAGCTTCTGTAAGGTAGATTCAAGCTCTTGAATTCCACCAGTCTCCACCCAACCCCACTGATAGTTAAAGTTACTCCAGGAAGAAAGTAAATGTGTCATTATCGCATGACATTCTGCAAAGGTCACTGCCATTTCAGGTGTTCTGACCCATGAGAAATGCAAGAAATATTCCAACAGAAAGTTTTTGCAGCATTTGTTATCAATAGCGTGTATGTGTGTTTTGTATCAACTTGTCATAGCTTAGAGTCATTTCAGAAAAGGGAGCCTCAACTGAGAAACTATGCCCACCAGATTGGACTGTAGGCAAGGCAGTGGGGCCTTTTCACAACTGATGATTGATGTAGGAGGGCTCAGCTCACTAAGGGTAGTACCATCCCTGGGCCAATGATTCTGTTTACTAATGGGGAGCAAGCCAGCCAGTAGCACTCCTCTATAGCCTCCACATTAGTTCTTGTGGCCATCCATGGTCCTGCCCAATTTGAGTTCCTGCCCTGACTTCCCTCAGTGATAGACCAAAATATGGAAGTGTAAGCTAAAGAAACCCACGTTTGCTTTTGTTCATGTTGTTTTGTCACAGCAATAGAGATCCCAATTAAGACAGAATCTCACAAACAAGACTTCCTGAGGCCAGCACTCGGGCAACTGGCCCAACGATTTGTGCTGTAACAAACCTTCAGGTGGTTCTTACACCTGCTCAAGCCCGAGAGCCACTTGCTATAAAATTGCTGTAAAATGAAGGTGAGGGTCCTGGTATTGGAGTCAGAGAGCAATCTTTGGAAGGGAGAGCAAGGGCAATGTTAAGGCATCTTCCATGGCTTCTTTGTTGTTTGTCTGAATAGACCTGTTAAGTTACAACGATGATAGGATAATTAATTCCCAAAGAGCAGTTAACGACTCAGGCCTGAAATTTAAATCAGGTCACAATCTCTTGTGGCCATCTAAGTAGTGGGGACTGTTTTTATGCTGAAAATCTTGTTTCAGAGAAGACTGATGGATTGTTATGTATGTTAGAGAGCTGTGGTAGAGACTGAAAATGTCACACTAGGTGTGAAGGTGATTTGGAACTATAGAACACTTTGCAAATCGCATTAGTACAGGATTGTTGAATTTTTTGGCAAGCAAAGCTGAAGAGAATGAAGAGGCAAATAAAGAATATGAGAATCAGGACAGGAGGACTCCATCCATCCACCCATCTACTCATCCATCCACCCATCCATCCATCATCCATCTATCCATCCATCCATCCATCCATCCATCTACTCATCCATCCATCCATCCATCCATCATCCATCCATCCATCCACCCATCTACCCATCCATCCACCCATCCATCCATCCATCCATCCATCCACCCATCCATCCATCATCCATCCATCCATCCATCCATCCATCCACTCATCTACCCATCCATCCACCCATCCATCCATCCATCCACCCATCCATCCATCATCCATCCATCCATCATCCATCCATCCACCCATCCATCCATCTACCCATCTACCCATCCATCCATCATCCACCCATCCATCCACCCATCCATTCAGGTGGTTTTTATATTAGGCACAAGCTATCTACTAAGGAACATGTTACGAACTTAGAACAAATGTAGAGCAAAATCAGATGTAGCCCCTGCTTTCTACTAAGAGAAGAGATACAGTTACTGGCGGCGTAAACTCTATCTAGCTCCTAAATCTAGAAATGCATTCTTGAAACAAAAGATTCCATTTTCTTGCTCACATTCAGCATTGAAACTTTCCTGGATTGGAGAGAGAGAGAGAGAGAGAGAGAGAGAGAGAGAGAGAGAGAGAGAGAGAGAGAGAGAGAGAGAGAGAGAATGACAAGAACAAAAAGTAACTTTCACATGCCATCCCTGGAGAAGTAAGCTCTCCAGCTGCAAGCAGAGGGCTGGGTAAAGGCACGTCGGGTTAGGTTAGAGGATGAGTGGCCAGGGCAGACCTGCTACAGAGGGAGGAGAGCACAGAAGCCCTGTGGAGGAAAGCAGGGTGGTGTCTTTGAACAACTGTAAGCAAGCAGGAGTGGCTATACTGAGCACAGGCCTGAGGACGAGGCTAGAGTGACTCGCACAGTAGGGACCAGACTATTTTGCATACATACATTAGAAATTAAGTTCAATGCCTTGAGCCAGGCATGTGACTGTAATGAGTTTAAATATAAATGGAGATTTTTCTTCCTCTCACAGAAGTTCAGAAGTCGATAGCCCTCCCTTCACAATACACTGCATCAGGAAGCTATCTCAGTCTCCACCCAGAGGACAACTGCTGTCTTTAGAAAATAGCCTTTCTTCTTCAATAACCATATAGGTAGGTCATTGTTTTTGTCTGTGACTATATTGTGAGCATGTAGGCCTCTGGCTGTTTCCCCTGGGGAATTTACACTGCCCTGTTCCCAGAGGCACTCCGTGTTCACATCCACACAACCACACTGCCTGACAGTGTCAGCTTCATAGAAAGAGCAGAGACATTGAGATCAGGCCAATCTGTACTTAGGTCGGTCTGAACTTGCCGGTTGTGTGGCTCTAGGCAGGAACCTAACTTCTCTGTGCCTCTGGCACCTCCACTGTGAAAGGAAGGTCACAGTAACCTTCCTCACTCTAAAGAGGTAAGGACACTGAGATACATCAAAGTCCAGGTCCTGGCAAAGCAAGCATGCATGGAACCTTCAGGACTGGCTCGCATTGTTATTAGCATTTGTACCTTATCGCTTTCTTGAACGAGGTCCATCTTTCATCTTCACTCAGGCAAGGTTGATGACCACGTCTAAGGTCCAGCCAAGCACAACGCAGTACTGTAACCACCTCAACCACAGGGACACATACGGTGCGGTCGGTCTGATACTTCATTGTCAAGTGGCAACTCTGTGTTCCAATCGTATTTACACAGAATACAGGTTGAATTTGGAATAGGGGCCTTTCCAGTGGATCCCCTTGTTGCCCTTTCTGACACCCTCCCCTAAAAACAAAGAGGACAGGAGCTGTAATTTGGTGCTTGAGATTTCTACTGGAATCTGCCACCACTGAAACCAAAATTCATTTCCAGGAGAACTGACCCTCTGGGCCCACCCCAAGCCAAAGTTAACTAGAATTATTCCATGGTCCTGTCCACTAGCTCACAAGATGCTGTGAGACAGAGTTCTGCCTCTCTTATATTTTTGGTTGTGAGCCCAGCCTTTAATGGCTGAGCCATCTCTCCAGCCTGCGTTCTGCCTCTCTGATATCAACTATGCCCACCTGTTTACCCCAGAGCCACCTCAGATGTAGGCTGTTGGCATAGGGTCCGTGACACCACCCACCATCGCTCAGAGGCCTCATTACTATCCTCTTAACAGAGTCTTCAGCAATGAGATGCCTTTTAGGGTCACCACCTGAAACTCTGTTAGCCTGTGTCTCAGGGAGGAAATGCCAATGGAAGCCCTGACTCTAGAGTTTTTTTCCCAGGCCTAGAAGCATGTTCCTTCCATTTTCTTCAGTCCCAATTCTCTTCCTCTGTCTTGCATATCAATTGGCACAGGCAGGAGAGTGTCAATCATAAACCAAGTACCCACCATAAATACCTTAAAATAACTCGACAATAGCCCCATACCAGGGATGTGTACTTCGCTTTGCCATTTCTCATCTCTGAGACTATCTATATAGAGTACCTGAGCTCCTAGGATATGGCAGGCTCTTCCCCAAGGCCGACTCTCATTGTCTCTTTTAAGGCTGCCACCACACCCCTCCACACTCACACTGCTAACCTCTGTCATCTCGTCCCCTAGTTATAAAATACAGCGGATATCAAGACATCTTTTCTGCCAGCTTCTTGGTTTGGCCTTCACTAGCAGGTGGGTGTTTCACAAATGATACAGTTGGCCCAGTTCTCAGCAAGGACTCACACATAGTCCTTAGCTATGCAGAGCCTTCTGGGTTCATGACAATGTCAAACCCTATGTGTGTGTGTGTGTGTGTGTGTGTGTGTGAGCAGTACATGATCATTATAGTGAAGATTGAGCTCTTTTGAAATGTAAATCAATTACATTTAAGAATAAAAAAATTCTTCTGCACCCAGAGAAAGGGAAGACAGGAAGAGTCTGATGGTACATGAGCCGGCCTTTGAAGAATGAGGCCTGTGATAAGAGTTGAAAGGGAGAGGAGGGGCAGAGTGTGAGAAAAAGTGATAGCATGAGAGAGATTGTGCAGAGCTGTAACAATGTAATATAACCCCATACTTTCCATTCATCTTAAAGCTCCAAAGGTGTCTTTTCTCGTTATTAAAAAGCAATGTTTCAGCCGGGCGGTGGTGGTGCATGCCTTCAGTCCCAGCACTTGGGAAGCAGAGGCAGGCGGATTTCTGAGTTCGAGGCCAGCCTGGTCTACAAAGTGAGTTCCAGGACAGCCAGGGCTATACAGAGAAACCCTGTCTCGAAAAACAAAAAACAAAACAAAACAAAAAACCAAAACCAACCAACCAAACAAACAAACAAACAAAAAAAGCAATGTTTCAGACCTTTCTTCAGGACTCAAGAGGGAGGCAGAGGAGTCACGTGGGATAAGTCTGGGGACAGGACAGGAATGACCCATCCCACTGACAAACTGATGCTCTCCCTCACCTACCATATTCTATGTCCAGCTCCTTTCTCTGAATCTAGCTTTTGGAAACAGTGTGTGTGAGCCTGCTGGTCAGCACGTCGGGGCCTTTTGTTCTACCCTGATAGAAGTTGTGGGGAGGCAGAGGCAATCTCTCCACTAGCCTGGCCTCTGGCACCTTTATGTCCTTGGACTTTGATCACAGGGAATGGTGTCAGCAGGCATGTGGGACGGGCAGCAGGCAGCACCATCTAGTGCCAAAGATCTCACACAGGCTTCAGGTCGCAAGACCCTAGCTTCACAAATGGCCCAGCTCTTTTATAGGCTTATAAAATTGGGATTCCTCCACCTCTGGAAGAACCTGGCATTAGGATTCTTCAACTTTTGACAGCAGCTACAGTTCTTAAGTCTGGGATATGTGAGACCCTTGGCCCTATGGATTCGACAGCTCTCTGAGACTCTTCTAGTGACCAGAGCCTGCAGTTCTTCTTATCTACCTGAAATGATTAATCTCATTGCCTACTTGACTGGGTTACTAATCACCCAGGAAATCAAGGAATACCTCTGCGTTTACCAGCGAGGTCAGTTCAGAGAATTAACCGAGGGGGAAAGGATTCACCATGTATATGAGTAGCACTGTGTGGAATAAGAAGAAAAGGAATTTGAACTGAACACTAGCATCTATCTCTCTCTCTGCTTGCTGTTCCCCAGACATGTGAGTTGAGGCATCCCAGTCATACTCTCTGGCCATCAGGTGCCATCTTCCCCCACTCTTCCCCTGCTATACTGCACTGATCCCGGAAAGAAACTTTTCTCACCTGATTTGCTTCTTGTCAACTGTGCAGATTACAGCAACAACAAAAGTAAATAGCATCCTGGTTCTTCCCATGTGTCTACTGTAGGCATATATTTTTCACACCCTAATTTAATACAGATTCAACTTCTCCTCTAGCTCACCACCTACCAGAGGTAATAGAAAAGAAAGGTTATTAGGATACAGGGAAAGTGGACCTGTTTAAAAACAGTTCTTTGGAGTGATTCCAGTCTTTGTTGTTTTCAGTCCCGTCCACTTGCAAACACCAAACACGAATCAGCAGCTGCAGCCCAGTCCACTCGGCAGACACCACACCTGAATCGGCAAGAGCAGTTCAATCCAGAAGAAACCGCAAAGCTTGCTAACCACCTGAGTCCACAGAAGTGACAGAAGCCACAGGAACCCCACGAGAAGTTCTTTGGGGAGTTTCTCTTTATGAAGTCACCACAAGTGAAGCACAGCAACACAGTGTAAAGTGGATCAATACATGTGTGTCTTCAGTGAAGACTAGGGAGGCAGAGCAAAGCGAACCAACGCTCGAGCTCACACCGTCTGTGGGGTCATATTTATATTCTTTCTAGCCATCATTCGTTCTTTCATGTGTCTGCTATAGCAAAACATCCTTTCACCTGTGTCTGCTTTAGCAAAAACATCATTATAACTTAACTGAGTCTCCAAAGAAACCAGAACTTTCCAGTTTAGCCTACCTTCCCTCATCCTCAGCAGTCTACCCTCCCATCCAGTCCTGCTGTGTTGTTCCTTTCATTGCTACTCTGGCTATACTTTTGAGTTTTGAAGCCGCCTCTTGTCTCTGTGGTCACTGTCACAGTCACCACCCTTTGGGAGGCAGCTTCTCTGCCTTCACTACTGCTGCTGTTGGCCACCTATCCCATGGCTCTTCCTTGGTGGCTGTCAGTGCAGCTAGCAGCATTGCAATCTGCCCTGAAGACCACTCAGCTCTGCATCTTCTCCAACTAGCAGGCAGCTGGTCATTCCACTGTGTTTGCAACCTATTGCTGGCTGCTCTGCTGTTCATTTTTTTGTTATTTCTTCATGTTATCAGCTTCACATACTCTATAAAATATAGAAAAAAAAAGACTCTTAGAAAGAAGCCCATTAGGGACCTAATGTAACATCATAAGAGGCAACAAACAGGTGTCTCCTTGCTGGTTCACCAAGTGAGCCAACCAGCCCACTGTGATAGCCAGAGGTTAATATGGATTGCCAACTTGACACAATCTACAATCATGCAGGAGACAAACTTCTGGGTGTGTGTGTGTGTGTGTGAAGGAGTCTCTAGATTGTGTTAGTCAAATGGGAAAGACCCAGTTGAAATATGGGTGGCATAATTCCATGGACTGGGGTCCCAGACTGAATAAAATGGAGAAGGCAAGCCAAGCACATGCATTCATTGTGCTCTGGTTCCCAACTGTGGGCAAGCTTGACCATCATTGTCTTGTCAATTCACTGTACCCTCAACCTGTGGGCCAAAAGAAACCCTCCCTTCAAACTACCTATGTCATGTGTGTTGACCCAGCGACACAAAAAAAAAAAAAAACTAATCCAGTCTGGTGCGGGCTGTTCACACCAACCACAGCCAACTTTCTCTACAATTCAAAGTTTGCGTCTGAAACCATCATGCAGTTACTCCTTCCATTCTAGTCAGAGCATTTGCTCTGCCTGACCACCAGGGGGAGGGGCCCACACCGAAATGCTTACAGAGGCAACTTAAGTTCAGCAAGACTCATGAGAGCAAACACTCCAGTACAAACTATTAGAGACAGTCTTGTCTCAGGGCTGCAATGTCAGCAGAGGTTTTAAACAGCAGGGATTGTTGTATAGTTTCCTCAAGACACCCATGGGGAACTCAGCACAGCAGGTGTTGGCAGAGGGCAGCCTGCTGGTGATTGGCCTCAGTCACTCTGCAGCAAGGGTAGCAAGGGGAGAGTCCAGCTGTTAGCAATCTGAAAGTCAAATTGTCCCATCCCCCAGTGTCTTGGCTTACATACAGGGAAATGAACACCAGAAGGAACACTTTTACAGTTAAAACTTATCAATAACTCTGATGTCGATCTAAAGAGTGTTTTAACAATGCCCAACACCTGCCCCATGCCCATGGTGAGCTGAGTTCCTCTCTTCTGTCTCCCTTTTATTAGTAGATAATCCAACTAGGGTTAGCAGCCTGATTGTCGTTCCCTAGCTGTGTGCAGGCTTTGAGGAGAGAGGTGGCAACGCTTGATTTAGTATGACTTGTATGCTACATATTATGCCAGGACATTTTGTGTGGGACTCATTGAGTCTCCACGAGGAAGGTGGCACATTGGCCTTTCCTGCCCTCTTTAGATGGCAAAATGGGCTCTAGGGAAGTTATCCAGTTTACCGAAGATTACTCTGCTCATCAGTATCACTGTGGGGCTCTGGCTGTGTCTCTGTGACTTCCAGGTATGCGCCATGAGTTTTCTTGTTGTCACGTCCCAAGCCACTGCAGCTCTGGGAGAGCCAGCGTCTTCATTCGTAAAGCACTTATAGAAATTTAACAAATATTAAATATAATAAAAGTATTTATAAATATGTATACTCTACCCCAAGATGGAGATTGAAGAGCTGCCATGTGATAACAAAAACTATGTATTTAGATCTAGGGGGTCATGTTGGGGGATTGAATCTAAAGCCTTGCACCTGCTAGGCAAATGTTATTACCATTGAGCTCTGTACCCGAATAAAGAATCCAGCTAGCCCTTCTGTGAATGTAGAGGGCGTTCAGACACAATGTCGCTGTTAGTTTCCTCCATTTAAAAAAAAAAAAACCTGAATGTTCACCCTCCTTTCTCTTTTATTGTGGCATTACATTTCTTCAATTTTTTTAAAAGCACTCAGGAACAAGTGTTACATGTTCCTGTGTCTTTCTCAGCCTCAGTCCCACAGACACTGACAGCTGATTACTTTTTAGCCTCTCTTTTTCTGTTTTTTTTTTTCCTTCTCTTCCTCTTCTTCAGAAAGCTCAACAGAACTCACCAAAAATATAATAACAGTACTTCCTAGGAGGTAAAACAAGGCTCCATTGTCCTCAGTCAGGGATCACTGACCTGGAGTGCCCTTGGCTAAGTCATTAAACGCTTCTCCAAGTAAGTCCTCACTCACTGGGCAGGTGTTTGAGCAGGTGTGGCAGCCTTGGGAAGGATGCTCAGTGCGGCACACAACGGACTAGTGTTCATAATTGCACCACTGTGACAATGAATGTTGTACTCTACCATGGCTGTGCCCCAGCTATGTGTGGGGGTGGGGCACTAAAATAATATCTTACTTTTATCTTCTAAAGAAAAAAAAAAAACTCAGCAGGTTAGACTTTCACATCTGCCTCTTCCAGGAGAAAGGGTTTCAAAGTCTCCCAGTTGGTTGCAAATTCCTCTAGAACAGCAGCACCCTGGAGCCCCAAATAATGGTATTAAGTAAACAAGTAACTGTGTTCCTGAGATACACAGCTTCACTGTTCCTTTGGCAGATTAGAGTAACACGACCCTGGGCAAATGCAGAGGTTCCCCTTCTTGTATCATGGAGCATCAATGCTAAGGCGCAGAGCATCCTGTATCCCACACTTCTTTGTCCGAGCTGTTGAGAAGCACAGGGAAATTTTGGTGAATTAGAGGCACCAGCTCTAGAAACAGCTGCACGTGGAATAAGGGCAAAGCAGCTTTTATTTTTCTTTCTAAAATGTGCACTGGACACATGTCCTCCTCCACCACCCTCACCTTGGCAGTGGAGTACAACACTCCCATTTCACAGATGGGATCAAGTCTGGTCCTACGTATCTTCCTTGCTTAGCACTGTCTTGATCAGTGCTGGAGCTGGACTACAGTGATCTAACCACTTCATTTCTAATCTTTAAAAATTATTTATTTTTTCATAACTCATACATTTACAATTGTACTTCAATCATATTCCTCTGTTATTTACTCTTATTTCCTCCCCTTCCCACTAAAATTCCCTTTGTCCCAAGAAGTCCTCCTCCTGTTGTCATGTCTTCTCCTAATCCTGATCTACTCTCCCTGCAGCTACCATAGAACAAAGACAAAACAAAGACTTGGGGAGCAGGATTCATGTCAAGAAAACTTACTATCCCCTAATGTGATATACTTACTTTACAGTTAAGAAACCCACCCTCTTTTAATGTAAGAGAACATTGTAATGTAATATAAGATAAGAACACCCATCTGCATGTTTTTAAACACTTGGTAAAGGAACATTGTGGATAAAATCGTTACTTTCTTTCTCCATAAAGGTCAACAGTGGCACACCAGGCACGGCTCTGTCCTTTGTGAAAAATATCTCTGCCATCCAACATGTACTGGGACACTTCCTGGTGAACAGAACAGATCTTGGGAGGCCAACTTGAGAATAATATCTGGCCAGGGGCCATGCTCTCGTTGAGAAACCTCATTTGGGCTGAGACTCCGGGAGCATTTGGAGGGATTTTCTTTCTTTTCTGTGTCTGATTTATTGTTAAGGGAAGATGCTCAAATCCAGTCGTAAAGTAAAATAAAATAGATCACAAAAGGGGATTACACGGTGTGACCCCATTCTTTAAAACAAGCGGGAGACCAGCAGGAAAAGCTTGAATTAGAGGGTTTTTTTTTCCCCTTGTAGTCTTAAGAATTTACAGGAAAAAGAATTTGTTTTATTATTTCATTCATGTATTTATGGGTGACTTTGTCTGCCTGTGTGGAAGCCAGAGGACCACTTGTGGGAATGGGTTCTCTTTTTTTCACCATATGGGGGCCCAGGCATTAAACTCAGAACCTCCGGTTTGTCACTAAGTACCTTTATATGTTGAACCATCTTGCTGGCCAGGAAAGGAAATGCATTGGACATTTGGAGAAGTGTCAGTGAGTTGTAACAACCCCAAGTTTATTGACTTTAAAGTGCAGTCGATCCCTTTAGTTGATCTCTGTTAGGCTTGTCTTCCTGTGTCTGAGGATACCTGCTGCTCGTGGAGTGGTCCTGCAGTGAGAGGAGGATGGAGTCCCGGGGTTCTCCTCCAAGGGTTCTCATCTTCCAGCATCCTCAGCCTGTCTTGTTCTTCTGATGAAGTCAAGTTACAAGACAACTGGAAGCACTTAATGTTTCTTAAAGGTGAGGCATTAAGCTGGCACACCATACCCAACACACACACACACACACACACACACACACACACACACACACACGCATACACACATACACCTCTAATGGCTAACTAAGACAGGAGGCATCTGGTACAAAGGGTAAGGATTAGACTCCAGCTCTTAGTAGGACTTCTCCTCTCACAAATGTCATGAGTTTAAAAGCCACTAATGGGGCCGTGAACACACTGAAATTCTTCGGCAGATCTGAAAGGAAAGCTGGGGAATTAATCCTTCTTAAAAGGCTCTGTGAAGGCCTGCATGGCTTGGCTCTGGAAACCTAACTGGAGTAATGAGGCAATGAAGGAAGGACAGACACACAGTCACGTGTACAGAAAAGCTGGGATTGGATGAGCCACGTGCTCTGACAGAGACACACTACTACCATGAGCAACTGATAAACACAACAGGTTTTCTTTTAAATATCAGAATTGAGGAGATGGATTCATAGTATATAGATGAACAAGGCGGTGAGTTTATAAAGATGAACAGAAAGGCAGGTTTTGCTAATCTGGGTAGGGGTCTCTGTAGGGAGCAGTCTCAGGCTGCAGTCACCCCTGAGGAGGAAGCTGTGGTTGATAGCTTCTGCACACACCACTAACATTCACCTTTGGACCAGATGAAGGCTTTGTCGTCCCTCTGTATCTCCTGGGGAAGGCTTTCTCATTGCCATGGGTCTGAGGCATTGAGATCCTTGACATGGGTATGTCCGTGTCAGTAACACATTCATTCTGGAATCTGACACACTCCCCATAAGCCTCAGGACCAGATCTGCTGAGGGAAACAAACAGCTGAGCTCACTAGGGTGCCATCTCAGCATAAGGGTACTCCAGTACCTCAGTTCCCAAGGTTCCTCTAGCTTGAGAACTGTCCTTTGTCATTTGTATATGCTTCACAGTTGGATAGAAGATCTGATGCTCAGGTGGACGTATTAGCATTTGGGTGAACACACTCACTCACTAGAAATGCTACGCATTTATGCACAGAGATATATACACATCCATCTCATTCTCGTGTCCTTGTCTTTTCATCTTTAAAATGATGGGAAGAGAAGAAATTGTCCCTTAAATAACTCCCATGTATGAGTAAAGCTACACACAGCTCCAGACATTTTCGATAAGTTATCCCCACATCTTATTTGATAGCTTCTCTTTGATTGTACTATATATCGCAGCTCTAGAAGCCTTATAGCTCCTCTGCCAGCATGTGGGAGGAGAAGGTTTTTCTTCTCCTTCTCTCTGTGATCTGTCTCTTCAAAAGATGCTCAGATGAAGGTTGCTGGAAGACCATAGAGCTAACAGATGCTCTCCCATCCGTGGGGGAATGCTGCAGCGTGTAGATCAGAAATCAGTCCTTGAACAAAGATCCCCCCCCCCCCCCCCGCAGACTCATAGCATTGGGACACTGCAGAGAATCTGCTGCCACTCATGGGGACTTTACCTGGTGAGTTGGACTTAGGGTTGTAGACTAAAATACTGTATAGTCACTGAAATCTAGGTTTCAGGTAAAGCCATTTGCTTAAGTTGCATAAGTTAAACATAGTGGCCATGCAGAGGGAGTGTGTGCATCTTAATAGTGTATTCACTTTTATCTTGAACTCAGAATTCATGTGTTGAATCTGGCAGCAGTATTTGGCGTGGATTCTTTTTTTGGTTTGAACCTGAAATGTCTCCCACATTCTTGTGTGAACACCTGGCAGCCTGCTGTTGCTGCTGTTTTAGGAGCTGTGGAGACTGACAGGAAGCAGTGGGTCACTGGGGGGGCGGGGGGGATTTTAAGCCCTGTAGTCTGGTTCTGTTTCTGATCAGCCACAATGTAAGAAGAAGCTGCCTCCTCGTGCCCCAGCCACCAGGTCAATCCCAATGTGATGGGCTATGGTGGACAGTGAAGGTGTGAGCCCAGATGACCTGTTGAACAAGTTGCTGCTGTCTGACATTTTGCCACCGAATGAGGATGGTGGCACAAACTCCCACTGTTACTTTTCCTAGACTCTTCACCAAGCCTCAGGTATAGTGAAAACACACAAACTGTGTTCTTACTGTAGAAATAAAGATGTCAAACTTCAGACTGTTTTGAACATATGAGAAAAATCATGAAGAGATTCATGTGATAGGATGGGTATTCCTTGTTCCCTGTGGTCATGACAGAAACTCGAATGAAAGTCTGGCTCCAAATTTAGAGAAAATGAAGTTGTTTGTTTGTTTGTTTGTTTGCTTGCTTGTTTTCACACTTTTCTTCTTGAAAAAAGAAGATGGGCTTTTTTTCCCCATTTCAAATGTTAAGGTAAATAAAGTATTATTGGATCATCTAGCATTGGAGTAGGATGCCTTGGTTTAGGGATGCCAGTGTTTCCTTGTAGGAACTGGTAGCTATCCTTAACGAAAAGATGCACAGATAGGTAGATATGAAAGGTGGATAGGTAGGTAAGTGGGTAGTTAGGTAGATGATAGATAGATAGATAGATAGATAGATAGATAGATAGATAGATAGATAGATATGCAGACAGACATTGGATTCTGAACATCATGGGCATGTGTTTCTGTGTGCCTCATCATTTCTGAGTGCCAGAAGGGAGCCCTCATTTGGGCTCGGCCTCTATGACAAGCTCTCGGACAAAGGGCAGTGTGAACACAAAGTCAGCTCTGTCTTGGCAGGCTTCCCTGACTACCTGGTCTTCATGCCTCTTCCTAGCATTGTCCCAGCTCCAGCACACACTTAGATACCTCAGCACCTTAGGAGGGAATCAACAGGACACAGTGCTCCCTGGAGGAGAAAGCAAGCAAACTATTTACACAGGGAGATTGAGTCTGATTCATTAACGAACTTGCATTGTTCTAAGATCTCCATGACCGGAGAAACATACCACAACCTTTATTTCCACAGATAAATAAGGTTAAGCCTTAAAAAGACTCAGTAACATATAAAGTAACAGAAAAAGATTCAGTAATTTTTTTAATTGGGTATTTATTTCAATTACATTTCCAATGCTATCCCAAAAGTCCCCCACACGCTCCCCCACCCACTCCCCTACCTACCCACCCCCACTTCTTGGCCCTGGCGTTCCCCTGTACTGAGGCATATAAAGTTTGCACAACCAATGGGCCTCTCTTTCCACTGATGGCCGACTAGGCCATCTTCTGATTCATATGCAGCTAGAGACACGAGCTTGGGGGGAGAGGGGTATTGGTTAGTTCATATTGTTGTTCCACCTATAGGATTGCAGATCCCTTCAGCTCCTTGAGTACTTTCCCTAGCTCCTCCATTGGGGGCCCTGTGATCCATCCAATAGCTGACTGTGAGCATCCACTTCTGTGTTTGCCAGGCCCCGGCATAGTCTCATAAGAGACAGCCATATCTGGGTCCTTTTAGTAAAATCTTGCTAGTGTATGCAATGAAGATTCAGTAATTTATGAAGAGATCAGTTTAACACAAAATGACATTTCTTTTCCATTCTGCCACAATCACTTTTTAAAAAACGGTTGTCTTTGAATGTCTTTGCCCAGCCACCACTATTCTCTAGTGTGCGACACACGATTCAGATGACACACTGATGCCACCTGCTTGGCATCCTCAGGCATCTGATCAAAATTTCACGTTCGTGTTTGAAGTCCCTGCATCAACATCGTTTAATGCTCCCGGTGGCTGTGCAAAGACTTGAGTGGCAGGTTTCAATCAGTGCGGAGAACACTGATAAATATGCTCAGAGCCAAAAGGTGTTTTTCCAGAATCCCCCACCAGTAATTAGAATGCCAATGTCCTCTTTCCTTTGGCAGAGTCAACAGCAGAGAAGACTGTGTGACCCATACAGTATTAGGTGAAAGTCATTATACTCCCAGGAATCAGATTTAGATTAGAAGGACAGCTAAAGAAAGTGGAAAAGTTGGAATTAAAGAAAAAGACACTGTTCAGTCTAATTTGTATTTTGTTCATAGATCCAATCTAGTAAAGATCTCTGTCTCCTCCAAGTATTCAATCTGCTTTGTTACTAATAATAGCGACAATGACGACGACGATGACAACAACCACCACCACCACCACCACCACAACAATAAAATGATTGGTGATAGACTGGCTGAAGAAGTCATAGGCAATGCTCTTCAGTAGCATGCTCAGAGAAATGCTCTGGGGTCCCATGGGAATGAGCAAGAGGCAGTGGTCAGGAGTGTCCTTATTTCCCTCTTGGTCACTGTGCTGTTGAGCAGCATTCAGAGGAGCAGCCATTAAACTCACTCCTGGTGCGGTCGAAGCTGGTCTGTTCTGGCCTCTGTTTACAAAGAAGAAAGAGAGGGCAGGCAGGTGTCCAGAGCATGCATCTAGGAAAGGATGGTTGACCATTGTCTGTAATGGGTGGCTTACCTCAGGTGATAGAACACTGTTCTTTGATTATGTTTCCAAAACCAAGGCACATTCAGTGGTCAACTCTGCCAAGCAGATCCACCCATGTCTCTCTTGTGTATGTGCTTTCCTCTGTTTACTCCAGCAAAGAGCCACAGAATCAGGGTCAATTTGCCTTTCTATTGCCTAAATATCAAAAAGATGCTACCTCCCAACTCATTTAAACCTGCTGTTAGCCTCCCTGGGAAAGACTATCATCAATAGTACCATCAACTGGGGCATAGAGTAGAGAAATATTTCCAAGTCTGGTAAGTGGCAGAGTGGATGTTTCTGATCACTTCACTCTAGTTTTGATTATTGCCAATGCACCGCAAAGCTCTTACCCTTAGCCTCAGTTCTCCTAGTGACTGGAGAATAAAGTTTCCTGAGTGAGAGAGGTGGGGAGGGAGTTTTAGGAGAAGCAGACTGATAGGATGGAGAAGAGAAAATATGCTATGGCTATGCTCTTAACCTCACGGAACAGTTGGAATCAGCTCAAGGAATGGAATTCAAGGCTTCCCAGCGAGATGTTAGGGATCGCCTTAAAGATGGCTAGGTGATTTCAGAGAGAAAAAAAAATCTACTTTAGCAGCTGCCTCATCTTTTGGTTCTGAAATGGTTGGAAGTGCTTTAGATTTTGCTGAAGCTAGGGTAAATTCCTTTTTGGATATAAAGAACACATCTGTGTGAAGATGGTGCTAATGGATTTATAATGTTATGATTTGAATGGTTGAAAGTCCATCACAGGCTCTAAGGTGTTTAAAATCCTCAGTCCACTGCCATTTTAGGAGGTGTCTTAGTCAGGGTTTCTATTCTGGCACAAAACATCATGACCAAGAAGCAAGTTGGGGAGGAAAGGGTTTATTCAGCTTATACTTCCACATTGCTGTTCATCACCAAAAGAAGTCGGGACTAGACCTCACACAGGGTAGGAACTTGGAGGCAATGGAGGGATGCTGTGTACTGGATTGCTTCCACTGGCTTGCTCAGCTTGCCTTCTTATTGAACCCAGGACGACCAGCCCAAGGATGGCACCACTCTCAATGAGCCCTCCCCTCTTGGTCACTAATTAAGAAAATGCCTTACAGCTGGATCTCATGGAGGCATTTCCTCAACAGAGGCTCCTTTCTCTGTGGTAACTCCAGCTTGTGCCAAGTTGACACACAAAACCAGCCAGTACAGGAATTGTGGACCTTTGGGACATAGGACAGAGATGGTTGACATAACCAGGAGGGATGATGGGTCTTTAGGGTTGAAGGCCAGCCGTGCTTCTGTCCCAAGCTCTCTGCTTCCGGCCCACCCTTTCTGCTTCCTGATCTGCTAAGATACAAAGAAGCCCAGCCACAAGATACTGCCACAGATCCAGCCACGACTGACTGTCCCGCCCCCTTTAAACTGTCAGTCAAAATCAACCTCTCCTCCCTTACAGAACAACTGCTTCTGTAAGGTCTTCTGGGACAGCAATGAGAAATGGAACTACTAGGGATGACGATGCTCTGTGTCATCCCAATGGGGGGGCACATTTAAGAGGGGACATTATTAATAAGTACACAAGGACAAAGGATGTGGTGAATGAGTGAGCAGACACAGTCACCCTCACTATAAATAGCGAACTAGAATCTTCAAGGCATGACACAGGCTTTTCCCAGTTGGGACATCACATGACGCCCTTGTCATCCTTGCCCTGGCTGATCACTGATGAGTCAGCCAGGTTTGCCAAATGTTGTGAGAACACACCTGAGTTCTGACAAGAGCCCAGTGGATAGCCTGCTGGCCTGCTTTTGCCTGTTCCTGAAGAAGTCCTTCAGTAGAGCACCCTCAAATGCTGGGCCAGGCGCTACAGGTGCCCATGGTTTGTGACCACTGAACACTCGGCTGGGTGCCACTGTTGCGTTTGGTTGGACTTCTCTTTAAGCTGGGGCATCACTCTGCTTCAGTGGAGAGCGGCGGGGTGTCAGGAGCAGGTGTCAGAGGCCTAGCCTGTTTCCTATTTTGACATTTCATCAAGATGGGATTTAGAGACTAGAAAAGATAACATTGCAATATCTGACCTTAAGAAGGAGACAATAGCTAGGCCTTCAGTGTTTAGACACTCCTCGGATCATGTATTGGTTGGATAGCCCTGGCTTCCCTTTTTATTGTTAATATATGTCTCCTTGGCCTCCTGCCAACTAAGACACAGAAGAAAGAAATAGAAACATTTAGCAGGGAGGAAAGTGTGGGGAACTGAAGGGCTGGCATGGGGTAGTGATTTCTTGTTGTGCACAAGGAGTGGACGTACCCTAGGCTGTCCAGGGTGCAGGCCCTCACATGTTACCCGTGTATGTGACTTCTCTCTTTTGTTCAATCATTTAGGGCAAAGGAAAAAAAAAATTGAGGCAGAGTCTTACTATCTAGTTCTGACTAGCGTGGAACTCCCTATGAAGACCAAGCTGATCTCAAACTCAGAGATTGACCTGCCTCAGAATTCTGAGCACACAGGAATATCTATGTGGCTCCTGCCTCTAACAACAGGAGCAGCTGGCGTGTTCATAGGAGGCTGTGCACTGTGACACGGCCAGAAGACAGGAGTGCCTCTAAGTAGTGGGTTTGGTCTGGGGCTGCTATACATTCAGATGCTAAATTCTGTACCCCAAGATCTGGTTGTCCCCAAGAAAGAGATCCTCAGGGACAAGGAGATTCCCATCTACACTGAGTGATGCTATGTAACCTTGCTTCCCAAGTTAAGTGGTCAATAAAAGGCTAAAGCCTATGGTTGGGTAAGAGATAAGAGGTTTTGAGTTACCTGGCCACATGCTTGTGGTTTATCTCCTCTCATGAAACTTCACCTCTCTCTATACCACACTCCCTCCAGTAATTGGCTGTTACCAGTTTTATTTAACCAATACTTTCAAATTGGGGAACGAGATTTACATAGCATCACGTGGTGTCCATGAGGGTCTCCTTGTTGGGGAAACCAGATCTTAGGGTACAGAATTTAGCATTTGAATGTGTAGCAGCCCCAGACCAAACCACTACACCTCTAATGGCAGTTCTTAACTTGGGCACCTGGAATTGAAGGTGTGGGCTACCGTGTCTGGTGAGAGAAATGTTTTGAACATTGAAAAAATAGCCTGTAGTATTTTCTAAAAAAATATTCAAACATTAACAAAATATGTAAGGTGGGAAGCAGACACTTCCTTAGTCAGCCCCTTAGTTCCAGTGTGTAGGAATGAATACCCTTGACATTTTCCTTTTGATACTGTCTAGGTGCACATAAAGAAATCCTATGCACATACTTCCTGTGCATGCCCTACTGTTTTATTGTTTATTTTTAAAATATAGCTACAAAAGGGAGGTATCTCAGAAGGTAATAAACATAGTGCCTTTCAAACGTAAATTTCTGTGATTTCTAAACGACGTTATATAGAGAAAGCTCTGCTGAAGGCCTGAAATGCTTTACTCACTATACTTAAAGTTAATTTCAGGGTGTGTGTGTGAGTGTGTGTGTGTGTGTGTGTGTGTGTGTGTGTGTGTGTGTGAAACAGATCTTGCTATGCTGCCCGAACAGCCTAGGCTCTCATGCTTTGATGATTCACCCACCTTCTCTGGTTATCTAGAACTCCAAACACCTGCCACATCTTGCTTGCTCTGATATTTTTATTTATTTTTATTTTTTTCTTCATTAAAAATGTACTAGATGCTTGGGGGAAAGGAAACACATTTCCTTCCAATGCCTGGGTCTGAAGAGACAAGGTGCTCATGTTACTCCCGCTATTCAGAACTGGATACACTGGCGGACAAGTTTTAGCCATCAATGGTTCAAGCAGAAGCCACTGGACTAACCAATTAGGAAGTTGAAAAGCAGTGGTTCTCAACCAGTGGGTTGAGACCCCTTTGGGACTTGAACGCTCTTTCCACACGGGTCACCTGAGACCACTGGAAAACAGATATTTCCATTACAGTTCATAAAAGTAGCAAAATTACAATTATAAAGTAGTAACAGAATAGATTCATGGCTGGGGGGTCACCACAACTGTATTAAAGGACCACAGCATTAGGAGGGTTGAGAACCATTGCTGTAGAGACTGAAGCTCCAGAGGGCATTGCGCAGAGCTCGAGGGGGTGTATCCTCAGCCCACTGCAGTGTTCTGACTGTTGGGACCTGCTAAGGCTGCAGGTATTGCCTTGTGAATGGCTTATGCATGAGACTGCAGCTTTTCTCAGCAGGGCAGCTGGCCCTGGAAGCTGCCCACAGTGACCAGGGCACAGGATTGCCTGCAGGCAGCTTTCTACTTGAGTACCTGGATTTAAAAGAAGCGAATTCCTCTCTAAACATTCCACCTTTTCAATTTACAGCGGATACTGAACATTCCTAAGAGCCTTCAGAGCGGGAGGCTAGGACTTAGCCTGTTTCCTATTTTGACATTTCATCGGGATGGGATTCAGAGGCTAGAAAACATACATTTACAACACCTGACCTTAAGAAAGAAACAATGGATAGGTTTTCAGTGGTTAGACACTCCCCTGCTTGTGTGTAGGTTGGATAGCTGTGCCTTTCCTTTTTATTCTTAACTTTTGTGATGTAATTATGATATGTATAATCCAAAACATTACAGAGTACGTACACTTAGCAATGAACACATTTTAATATATTTGTTTGTGTGTACATGTATGTGGAGATGCTTAGCAGCTCCATTATTGCTTGAAGAGACTGGAGATAGATAGACCACAGATATTGGGATTCCCAGCGTGGCAAGTTTCTCTGTAGAACAAAGACACTGTGCAGTAATCCTATTTGGGAATTTAATGTCACTACGAATGCATTACTGGACAGATCTAAGTTTTACTAACCTGTCCAATGCTGCTCTGTACTGGGGTCAGGTACTTCTCCTCAGCTACCCTGCTTCCTCGGTCTCCTCTTCTTCAGGACAACCCATCACCATTGTCTTTTACTGTTGACAACTACATGTGCATGAAGAATGTGTTGTAATCTTATCCAACCCCCACTGCCCAATCTCACTCCTTCCTACTCTTGCGGATTTCTTTCTTCTTTCCAACGAGTACCCCCAATGCCTGTGTCTTCTTGTGGGGTTGTAGGTCTTGTGCCAGTAGGTGTAGTTGCTGTGTGTTTACAATTATGATGGCGTACTACACCCAGAAAGAGAGGGTTTCATAGCACTCCTTCTCCACATTCTTATGCTTTCCCTATCTTCCTCTCCATGTTCTGCCACATTCCCAACCTTAGTGTAGTGTGTGTGTGTGTGTGTGTGTGTGTGTGTGTGTGTGTGTGACATAGACGTCTTGTTCAGGGCTGAGCACTCAATGTATTCTCAGCACTTTGACCATTGTGAGGCTGCATTCTTCGTTGCTCTCTGCACTACAAAAGCGTCTCTGGTCGAAGCTGACAGTGGCACTATCTACAGGAGTAAACACACTCATCTGGGAGGCAATTTGGCTACATTTCCATCTATCAACACATCGGCAGTACATCCCTCAGGCCTGGGACCCTGCCAGCCACAGGCTTTGAACAGGTTTGCAGACCTAGCCCATCCCACAGAGCAGACCACAGATCAAACTGGATAGTGCTTATTTAGCCCCAAAACATTCTTTTCACTATTGACCCGGTGAGCATACTTTGCCTGACGGGTCAGAATTGCACCTGCAGAGTCTGTGATGGTTTGTATTTGCTTGACCCAGGGTGTGGCCTTGTTGGAGTGGGTGTGTCACTGTGGGTGGGGCTTTAATACCCTCATCTTAGCTCTCTCAAAGAGTCTTCTCCTAGCAGCCTTCAGATGAAGATGTAGAACTCTCAGCTCCTCCTGCATCATGCCTGCCTGGATGCTGCCATGCTCCTGCCTTGACAATAATGGACTGAACCTGTGAACCTGTAAGCCAGCCCCAGTTAAATGTCCTTTATAAGAGTTGCCTTGGTCATGGTGTCTGTTCACAGCAGTAAAACCCTAACTAAGACAGGGCCCATAGCTGAGAGAGATTACTGCTGACTTTCCCCTCCCAGCAGCCTACATAGTACTGTCCAGCAGTATGGAAACTTGCCAATAGGGGACTTTCAGCCTCAGCTCCATTTCTGTGATCTCATTTAAAGCATGCAGTGTCTCCAGCAATAGGCTTCATTATCTACTTCTGGTGTCCCGCTCGTGCCTTTGAAGATGTTATGTTCAAAGCACGTAAGCTAGCATGTTGCTAGCATTTTCCTGGCTGGGGGGTTGTTTAGTGTTCACTCCTGATAAGGTTCTAATATGTACAAATTGTGTCCTCATTGGTATAGCACCTAAGGAGCAACCCCTGCCACTGAGCCCCGTTAGTGGGGACATTAACTGATTTTGAGTTGAGCTCTTTACTCGGAGTCCGAGGGAATCCCCTGGCCCCCAGTAAATAGTCTGTAGCAGATACTAATGGTGCCTGCCATTTTGCCTTCTTCATTCTAAACCTTCCCTTTGTGTTATAAGAAGTGATTCTGGAGAAGACACACAATGACTAGATTGTTAAAAAAAAAGGAAAACATCTGGCTTAGCATGCATCGAGAGCCCTTGCATTGATGCATCAAGAATAACATTAGCATGGTGTGGGGATGCTTTCTGGAAGGGGAATACTGGATTTCTTTCATGCATTATTCCTTATATACCATCATCAAAAGAGATGCCCCAGCCAAACCATTTAGGCCAGAACAGCGCAGCCATGACTAAAGGTCCCTGCCAGCACCCACTCTCTGCCATCCGCAAGTTTAAGATCCGTGTGGAGGACAAACATCCACACTGCAGCAGAAAGAACTTCAGACGGAGACTCAGCGAGCTCACAGGCTGACTTCTCCACACAGTCATCTCAACAGCAGGTTTCAACCTGTGGGTCGAATGACCCTTTCTCAGGGTCACCTGAGACCACCAGAAAGCACGGATATTTACATTATGATTCCTACAGCAGAAACCTTACAGTTATGAAGTAGCAACAAAAATAGTTTTATGGTTAGAAGTCACGCATAACGTGAGGAACTGTATTAAAGGGTCACAGCATTAGGAAGGTGGAGGACCACTGGTTTAGGACAAGCATATCATAAACTGGACTCTTCACAGCTCCCACAAACCCTTGCCTGCTGTAGAATTCAAATCAGTGAACAATACCATTGTGTACCCAGATGCCAGGGCCAAAAAATAAATAAATAAATAAAAAAAAAAAAAAAATAAGACGCACCCTTAACTTCTTCCTTTCCTGACTCTAACTAGCAACTTTGGTTGGTTTTACTAACTAGGTTACTAACTAGGTTTTACTAGTTACCTTTGGTTGGTGTTTTAGCACAAAAACAGGACGGGCCGCTTGCCAGAAACCCATTTTGTCCACTTCACACTGTCTCCTCTAACCGGCTTTATTTCAAGCCACACAGATCAACCCAAGGCACAGGTGGCTAGAATATGTCCTTGAAAACATATATGCAAATCACACACGCTCATGCAAACCAGAAATACCTTAAAAATTCCTGGAAATCACCCTGACTTGGCATATCCAGGACACACCTCCAAATTGAGGTTTCTTATTTTAATTGAGATTGGTTTCTACCAGAACAGTCACTACTGGGGCAGGTGGAGCTATTTAAACCTTGAACCACCAGAGGGCGCACCACCACGCCACAACAGGCTTGAGGAATGGGAGAGGTCACGTTTGAAAAACAAAAGAATAATAGATATGTGTCTACACACGCAAAACACCTACACATATAAAATATTAGATATTTATTATTTATCATTCATTTATTTTAAATATTATTTATATCCAAATTTAAATAATAATTCATTATTAGTTTAATGAAATATTTTTGATTTAATTAATTTAAAGTTAATTTATTTTGTTTATTTATACATTATAAATTTATAAGATAAATATGATTTATCTATAGATTATTAATTTAATAATATTTAATTTAATTTATAATTAATTAATTAATAGGCATTTGTTTTAAGTATTTATTATTTAAACCCTATTTTATTTTAATGTGTGTGGGTGTTTTGCCTGCATGAATGTCTGTGTCACATGTGTGTGACGGCTGCCCACGGAGGCCAGGAGGAGGTGTCAGACCCCCTGGAACTGGAGTTACAGTTATTATGGACATGCTCGGGAAATGCCCCCATCCTCTGGAAGGGCTGCAGTGCCCTTAAGCCATTATTTCTTTATTTATTCTGAATTCAAGCCAGCCACCTTCCTCTACTTTTTGCCATATGCATGGATTCAGGCCATACACACACACACACACACACACACACACACACACACACACACATGTTCTTTCTTTTTTCCGAGACAGGGTTTCTCTGTATAGCCCTGGCTGTCCTGGAACTCACTTTGTAGATCAGGCTGGCCTCGAACTCAGAAATCCACCTTCCTCTGCCTCTCAAGTGCTAGGATTAAAGGCGTGCGCCACCACACCCGGCTGGTCTTTCTTATTATTGAATGAAGAAAAGCAACTATGAAACTTCAACTATTCTTTTCCTCAAGGTCAAGCTCCATTTAATATTTTTAAATTATTCATCGTTTGTACGCATGCGTTTGTATTTGTGCATATGCATGTGGAGGCCACAGGTTGGTTTAGCTACACTGACCAACCAGCGAGCACCAGGGGTTCTCAGGTCCCCGCCTCCCCACCACTGAGCCTACAGCACTTGGCTTTTTAATGTGTGTGCTGGGAACCAAACGCAGGTCTCTATGCTTGCATGGCACAACACTCAACTAGCAGAGCCATCTCCCCAGCCCTTCAAACTCCATCTGTAACAGTCTTGTCACATGTCTCAACTTTCCATTTAAGAACTTCCTTTTTTCCCCCAACATAATATATTTATTGATTATTTAGAAACTTCACACACTGCACCATGATCACCCTTGCTTCCCACTCCTCCTAGGTCTGCCTTCTTGGAGCTTGGTCAAGCTCCCAGTGGCCAACCCCTTAAAGATAACTGAGCCTGCCCCCCTCTTCACTTCCTCCGTAGGCCATCTTCTCTGAAGAGCTACACTTAAGCATCTTGATCATACTTTTTAGGGAGTCTCTTCAATGGCTTCCTGTCTAGACTGGTTTGGTCAGGGTTTGGGGGGTGAAGGGGTTGTCACAGAACCCTTCAATGTCTCTCCTTCTCAACTCTGAGTCTGCAGTCATTTATTCCACTACAGAAGATGCTTCCTGCCCACAGCAGCCAACAGCAGCCAGGATCGTGGACTTCCTCCTAGATTTCAGTGGCGTTCCACAGACCACATACTTCAGTACGGTCTCAGGCAGCCATACAGAAAACGGACATCTACACAGCCTCCAGTGGGAGCACAGACCGTGTACATCAACATGGCCTCAGATGGCAGCATGATCCACAGATATCTATGAGTTCTCTGGTGGTAATAAGATCCACAAACATCAGCCTCGTCTTAGATGGCAGCATAGACCACAGACAACAATTTGTCCTCTGGTTGTAACATGGACCATGAACACTAATGGCCTCCAGCAGTAGCACAAACCACAGACACCAATATGGTCTCCAGTGACAGCATGGACCATGGAAGTCTTTCTGAGTAAGCCCAATCCAGAAAAGTGAATGGTCTCCATCTTAGACATCCTATTGATGCTCAGAGACAGGGTGACTGTGCAGCTGGGCTTCACATTCAGGCTACTGCATACCACTCTGCCAGCCCTAATCGGAAACAGCATGTTTCCCAGTCCACTGCAGCTGCGCTCTTGCGCTCTCGGTCCTCCACAGCTGTGCTCCCAGTCCTCCACTCCTGTGCTCCCAGTCCTCCACTCCTGTGCTCTCGTACCCATCACTGCAGGTCTCTAGTTCTGCCATCATCCCATGGCTCCATCACACACCTATTCATCAAAGTGGCATTGCAAACTGCAGTGTGTCACCCAGTGTATTTTTGGCCCAAACAGGTCAATACCTATTGCAAGGAGTCATTGGTCTGGTTCAATGTTTCTGGTTTCTGAAACACCATAAAAGCTGGATTATTGCTGAGACTCGTCTCAGATATTCCATTGTTGTCCAGAGTCAAGGTGATCTTGTGACTGTGCAGGGCGTTAAGAGGGCAGGATCTGCCCTCATGAGCTCCAGGCTGATGCACAGCTCTCTGCCCTCAGTTCCAGCTGCCCCAGCCACCCTTAGCTCTCTGGCTGCAGGCCAGGTGCACTGGTTCACACCTCCCAGTGGGCCAAGGACCAACCTTAGCAATGGCATGCTCCTTTGTCTGCTGTTCCTATACCTATCTATCACAACCACATCCCTGGTTTAGCCACTCTCAACCATGTAAATGGCTCTGTTCTGACATATTTCCTTCCAATTTCATGGGACCGCTTTTTAAAAGCATCTTCCCAGAACATCTGCTTTTCTTCTTGTCTTGCTTTGCCTTGCCTCGCCTCACCTCTCCTCTCCTCTCCTCTCCTTTCCGTTTTCTTTATTCTCTTTTCTTTTCTTCTCTTTTTTTTCTTCTCCCCTCCTCTCCTCTCCTCTCCTCTCCTCTCCTCTCCTCTCCTCTCCTCTCCTCTCCTCTCCTCTCCTCTCCTCTCCTCTCCTCTCTTCTCTTTTCTCTTTCTTTTGCTCTCTTCCTTTTTCTTTCTTTCTTCCTTTCTTCCTTTCTCTCCCTCCCTCCCTCCCCCCCTCTCTCTCTCTCTTTCTTTCTTTCTTTCTTTCTTTCTTTCTTTCTTTCTTTCTTTCTTTCTTTCTTTTTTCCTTCCTTCCTTCCTTCCTTCCTTTCTTTCTTTCTTTCTTTCTTTCTTTCTTTCTTTCTTTCTTTCTTTCTTTCTTTTTTTCTTTCTTTCGAGTTGTTCCAGAGATACTTTGGGCTCTGGAGACTCCTCCTCAGCATCCACCCCCCACCCCGCATCCCCCCTTGTAGCCTCCACAGGCCTCTCAGGCTCCTTGGAACTGCTCCATAGTCATACTGGTACCACAGCCGCTACCATCATGAATCAAATCTCTGATCTAAGAACTGTCTAGCAATCTGTATGGCAATACATGTTGGAAAGTTCTTCAGAATATTAGAGCTCTCTGGAAATTACTATCTCATCTTCAGCACGTACAGGGTTCCAGAGACGGTTTCATTTCTATTTTAAGTAACCTTTAACACATAAAATAATCTTCAAGGTTACCATTCCCATTTTGCAAAAGAGAAGACTGAGGTATGGGTCCTTCAGCAACCTGATGGAGACCACGCGACCACAAGCTCAGCATTTGAATGAAGATGATCAGAAAGTAAAGTTTATGTTTCTGCTCCTTGGGCCTCATCTTGGTAAATCTTTCTCTCTGAAGTTCACCTCCCCCCTTTCAGCCCTTCCTCCTCACTCTCTTTCCTGAGTGCAGACATGGCTGTATGTGACCCCAGAAGTCCTCTGCCACACGTAGACACAAATTGCTCCCCAGCCTTCTTGATTTCCATTCATATTTCCAATTAAAACATGGCCAGCCTCATGCTGTATTCTCCGAATCTCCCCTTTCCACTGTGCTGAACACAGAAGTCCGGAGTTAGAATGAGTTAGACTCTCCAGAGCCAAGGCCTTGAGTGTCCATGATTCTCAGAGCCAACAACTCAGGAGAAATGTGTAACCAGTACGAACAATGTTGACGAGCTTTGTGGGTGGTCCCTACACATGACAAGTTCCATGCTCAAGCACCACCTTTGTTTCTTCGAAAAGAGAAAAAGCAATTTTCACTTCATATTTAAACCCTTTAAACCTGGCACTTGGGAGGCAGAGGCAGGTGGATCTCTGTGAGTTCAGGGCTAGCCTAGTCTACTGAGTGAGTTCCAGGTCACCCAGGGCTACACAGAGAAAGCCTGTCTCAAACAAGACAGAACAAAACAAAATGAACATCAAGATAACTGCATATAAAGCATTAAATGCATCAAATGTATTGTTGATGTTTAGAGCATTTTCCCCCGCAAAAGGATAAAGAGAACATCCTAGAAACACAGTGTTTAAAGTAGAAAATGAACCAGGAATCATAGCAGCATCAGGCTTCTGAAAAGTGACCTTGGGAAATAGATGTCTAAGAGTGAATGGCTATACAATAAATAGTTAGGGGAAATCTATATTCCACTAACAATCACAAGGAAAAGTCTCTACCCAGCCAAAGTGTCTATAAAGTGCGCATGCCGAACATGACCGGCTTTATAACATTTTAGTCCTCTCAACACTTCCTGGGCAGCACTATAATTATAATGAACTGAGTAAGTCATGCCAGAAAAATATGTGGGGTCTAAGAAATGGAGGAATCCTGTCTAAGGCAGAAGAAATACCAAGGAAGGGCTCTCCTAGCTTGGTGTGGGGCATAGATAGCCCACTAAGCCCCTGGAGCAGGGGACTGGTGCTCCGGGGGAGACATACCCAGGATATTATGAAGCTGATGGAAGTGGAGGGTTGTGTTAAGAGGGGCAATACATTGTGCTGCAAACTTTGAGAAGAGCCAGTGTCGAAGTATATAGACTACTAAGGAAAAGCTTACATAGTTGTTAATGCCAGGAACAAGAGAGAAGTGGAAAAGGAAATGAAATCCTATCTGATGCATCATTTGACCTATCCGGGAAAGTAATTGGGATGCTGTGATGACTTAGCTGTTACTGGCTTAACCAGATTCTCTCTCTCTCTCTCTCTCTCTCTCCCTCTCTCTCTCTCTCTCTCTCTCTCTCTCTCTCTCTCTCTCTCTCTCTCTCCCTCTTGGTTTTTTGAGACAGGGTTTCTCTGTATAGCCCTGGTTGTCCTGGAACTCACTTTGTAGACCAGGTTGGCCTCGAACTCAGAAATCCGCCTGACTCTGCCTCCCGAGTGCTGGGATTAAAGGCGTGCACCAACACGCCCCGCTAACCAGATTCTTTTTAACTGTCAAATAGAGAGAGGACAGAAAAACAAAGCCAGAGAAATACTAATCTCCACTTTAACACCAGAAAAAAACAGTGAAGTAAACATACCTAAGATTGACAAATAAGAAGGCAAATATCAGTAGATCATTAAAAATTTAAGGGGACATGTCAGAGGAAACAGTCGACAGCAGGTCTGACAAGATCGGAGTTCAGCAAACAAAACCCAAATTTCTGATTATATATCAGTTTATAACTGTGCAGTGACATTTGAGTCTTCGTGTGTGTGTGTGTGTGTGTGTGTGTGTGTGTGCATACACACATGCTTTCAAAAAACACTGGCTACTACTTAAGATCTAATAAGCGCTCAAACATTTGCAGACAGCCCTCCTGGGTTCATCAGTCAGCAGTGGTATTATGATGCTGGATGGAACCTTTCACCTTTCTGGGTCCCAGCGTCTCCTTTGCAAGACGAACCTTTTCACCAGTTAATGCCCTATTATGAAAATGCAAACCTGTAAAATATTTTGAAAAAAAATAACTTTTTAATATTCCAGGCATATTCCTTCCCCCAGATAATATGTTAGACTCAACAAAAACATTTAGGTTACAGCAACATACAACTGTGCACACTCTGCCCCCACACACACACACACACACACACACACACACACACACACACACGTGCGCACATGCGCAAACCACTAGATACAAAGATGCTGATGAACTAGGCACCCTTTCAAGGGCCAGGCAAACTTTGCCTAAAACATGCTTTCCCTTTTTGGAGAGATTAGGTATGACGGTGAGTATTCTCCTGTCCACCCACTGAATAGTTTCCTTGGAACAGGGGTTCTTAAGGCCAAATTCAATATCCAGATAAACAGCTAGGAAACCCTTCCACTGAAGAGCCCTCTGTGCATCTCCCTTGCCTGTGTGGTGGAACATTTGGAAGGATTGGATGGTTTCCTTGATGACAATTCACTCCCTGCTTTACTTGAGCTATAGGCTATAGGAACTGCTCTCCCCAGCTAGGGGCAGCAGAGTCTTTTCTACAAGGAAAAAAAAAAAAAAAAGTCAAAGAAGCTGCTACCAAGACACAATAAATTCTGGTTCTGTATCGTGCCGTATTTTCTTTCTTCTTTGTATGTTCTCTTAGCTCCTACCGCCCACACAGCCGGCTTCAGACACTGCCCTTCCAGGGATCCATCCTTACTTTGCCCACAGGGATTTCAGGCATAATTTGTTCTTCCCTGGAGTCAGGACTCATTTGCCCGGCTCCAGGCTGTGAGCAGGTGAAGTTAGCTGGGGGCATGATTTTTCCAAGAACCAGTTTTGTTGTTTCCTGACCAGAGCAAGCCTTGGTGGTCTGCCATTGTTAAAAATGACACTTCAGGAAAGGGCAGGCTCTTGACTAAGGTCTGCAGAGTTGCAGGTGAAGAGCGGTCTGCTTCCCGGTGGCTGCAGATACTTTTGTGTTCTTCATCTCGCTCATTTGGGGGCTCTACCTGCCAAGTTTACATTTTCCAGGTGAAGAAATGGAAGGATGGCAAGGTGAAGGTTGCTCTTGTTCAACTTTGCCCAAGCAGGAGCTGATGGAGTCTACCTGGAACTGGGACTCAAGTTACTCTGAAGCGGGGGTGGGGGGTGGGTGGGGGGGGTGGGGGGTGTCTCTTTACATGAGTATCTTCTGTCTCATGGGCACTGCTTGCTCTCGAGCTGATCCTGGGAAGAGAGAGAAGCTTGGAGCTCCATGCAATGGTCCAGTGAAGCCCAGAGGTTTGAGGGAATGGGAGTCAATCTTCCTTCTCTCTATCTGGGTCTCCCTTATCCCTTTGCATCCGGGGATAGCTGGGAAGTGACAAGAGGTAATGAAGGAGTTCCACTCCAAAGAGGCCACAGAATGTACAGATTTGCCTAGTGGCTGACCTGTGGTCCAGGGCAGTGTTTGCTTGCTCTGGTCTCCCAGCTACCCTCTCTCCCACACTCCTTAGTTTCCTTCCCCCATCAGCAGGTTCTGACAACTTTGTGTCTCCTTGCTCTAGAGACAAATCTATGTTACTATCTTGCCCCCGATGCAGAGGACTGATATGGTACCTGGCAACCCTCTACTTATGGGAGAAGGAGGGCGGGCACAGTCTTCAGGGTAGGAGGGGTGGCTACCTAGATAGCATTGGTGCCCTGTCTGGGACCTCTTAGATGATGTGTTCCCTGCTGGGAGAAGTTCTGTGAAAATGGAGGCTGCATCAGACGGGCCACAACCTCCGATGAATCTCCTGGGTTTCGACTTGCACAACTGTCTTTTTAGAAAATCATTCACTTAATAAAAGGGGGGGGGCTTGCTGGGGAGATAGCTTAGTGGATAAGAATACTGGCTGTTTTTTGAAGAGGACCCAGGTTTGGTTTCCTGCACCCGCTTGTTGGATCACAACACCCTCTTCTGGTCTTCTCGGGCATAGAGCTCATGCATACAAACATGCTCCTTCATAAATGTAATTTTGTTACTGTTATGAATCGTAATGTAAATATCTGATATGCAGGATATCTGATATTCGACCCCTGTGAAAGGGTTGTTTGATCCCCCAAAGAGGTGGCAACCCATATGTTGAGAACTGCAGTCCTAGGACCAAAGTAAAGTCTTGTTAGGAATAGTGACTCTCAACCCTGGTGAAGGGCGTATTACTTTAGAAATACAGTAACCTGTTCATCTAAGAAAAGAACAGTAAATTTGCTATACATTTGCACCCTTGTCATTCTTACAACCAACTCACATAAACAAAACAAAGATGCAATGTTTGGGGGAGAGGTCATATTTATATTTTTATCAAGTTTAATTTCTATGGGATAAAATCCATGCTGTTCAGCTACAGTGTTGTGAATTTTGTCCAGAGCACGCAGTCACAGAACCATCTCGTCTGCATGGCTCAGTTCTACACCCTCCCCCCTTTGCAGCCAGCCTGCCCTGCCTGGCCTTTGCTCCAGGCAATCACTGGCTACTTTTTCCTACAAGGTTGCCTGTCGCAAAATGTCATTTGAGTGGACTCACATTTGTAGCACTTTTCTAGCTGTTTTCCCTTAGGATAAAGCATGAGAGGCGAGCCAACTGGCCGATACAGTGTGTCAGAACTTTCGTTTACTGCCTGAGTGCTAACTCATTGCAGAGATGTATCATCATTTGTCTCTCTGGTCTTCCAGCAAGAGGAGCTGTGTTAAGTGCCCCAGGGGATTCTGAGGATGCCTGTCTGTTGAGAATCACTCAGTTTGCTCAGGCGTCTATTGGGATAGGTTATTAGGTTCCTTCCTTTGCTGCCCTCCCACATCATTCAGGTCCTATCCAATCCTATTATCTTACATCAGAAGTTTCCATGGCCTTATCAAAACACTCAGGATCTGCTGTTTCTTAGTCAACTCTAACTCCCCTTTTAAGAGCCAGCCTATCTGAAACATACATATGTATGTCCACACCAGGCACCCACTCATGAAAATGGATGGATACCTTCATGCCCAAGTTCTTATAAAATCCTTTTTAGATTTCTGAGATGAGAAGTCAATAGATTAGCTGGGCAGTGGTGGTGCATGCCTTTAATCCCAGCACTTGAGAGGCAGAGGCAGAGGCAGAGGCAGAGGCAGAGGCAGAGGCAGAGGCAGAGGCAGAGGCAGAGGCAGAGGCAGAGGCAGAGGCAGAGGCAGAGGCAGAGGCAGAGGCAGAGGCAGAGGCAGAGGCAGAGGCAGAGGCAGAGGCAGAGGCAGAGGCAGAGGCAGAGGCAGAGGCAGAGGCAGAGGCAGAGATTTCTGAGTTCGAGGCCAGCCAGGTCTACAGAGTGAGTTCCAAGGCAGCCAGGGCTACACAGAGAAACCCTGAAAAAAAAAAAAAAGAAGTCAATAAATTATGGATGTATGGATAAATACTTGGAGATGTACATAAATACATATATATGATATATATATATCTCAATACAAACAGAAAATGCTACAGAGGTACATACGTATAAATCCACTGTGAACCGATGTGAACTGTGGCTCTGGGGAACCGGTGAGATATTGGTTTCTGTTCTGCACTACAAAGATGGTAATCCCTGCCTCAGAGGAATGCTCATGACTACTGTTGTCATGCTGTAATGCGCCACACAGAAAGGACACCAAGAGCCCCATCTCAAGAACTAAACAAACGCTGGTATGTGGGGTGGTTACTCCACTAGACATGGCGGGTCAGGGTTTTATGTTTTGTTTGAAGCGCGGCTCTGCCGCTCTTACTATCAGTCATGTTATCTATTCCCTGCCCTAAAATCTGGACTTGAGAGTTGTTTTATCGATAGAACATGGCAAAGTGACAATGTGGTAGCTTCAGAGCCTAGGCCAGTATTACTGTGGTGGTAATAAAGCCCCGCCTCGTAAATTAAGGACGCATGCGCCATGCCTCCAGAAACTCCTTGAGGCGATATGCGTGAGCCGCTCCTAACTGCATTCTCTGCAACACAACAGAGTGTGTGTGAATAAAATGGATGCAGAAGCTACTCACAGTGCTGTGAAGACGCCTAGCACATCCTGTTGGAGGTGAACAGCCACAGGAAGAAGCAAGAGATCCCCACTCACCACTGCCAGAACCAAGCGCCAGACATGGGCAAGGCCATTTTGGACCTTCCAACCCTGCTGACCACCCAGTTAAATGCTGAAGACTAGGAGATGACTCCTCAGTCAGTCCACTGGGTGGTATACATATGAGTAGATGTTGGGAGCTGGGGAGCAGTGGTAAATGGCCACTGTTTTTAGGCAACTGTGCCTTAGGGAGCTTATTGCTGTCCCCAAACTCTCCCGGAAGTTGGAAGCCTTTGAGAATCACGTTGTGTGTTGATTTTCAGTCTGATGGGAACTTGGGGTCCTTTCCCACATCTCCATCCCAAGTCACAGGAGTCCAATCAGTGCCCTCGTTTTAACTGCTATCACCTTGGGAGGCAGGGAACTAGACTTGTGCTGTAATCATGTAATGAGAGGTTGGTTTTGGTTTTCTGAAACTTAGTTCTGTTATTGCTGGAGAGAAGATTCTCTTCCAGGGCATGCTTAGACACCTATAGATTGTTTACACGCATCTACAGCTGGTCAGTTTTTATCACTCGGCCCACTTTCCAAACCCTTTGTTATCTTGTCAAAAGATGATAAAAAGAGCCAGGCAAAATCATCATTTCTCTTAGTCTACAGCCATTCCAAGGTTTTATACACGGAGACACCAAATCCCTTGGTCCTTAAAAGAGGAGAATTAGGAATTTCAAATGCATTTATCTTGCAGAGTGCTTTAAAGAGTTTACATGTGGCTTTTCAGTGCTCTATATGCTACCAGAGGACTCTTTAAGGGAACATAAGTTTGAGTAGGAGAGTCAGGTAGATACCACCAAGCCCACTAGAGAAATTCATACCTACAATTCTGTTTCTCCAGAAATGCTTTTGGTACCACAATTTGTATTAGACTGGGTTTTCTAGAATACTAGAATCAGTGGAGTATCAGTGGAATGAATATATGTATGTATGTAGGTGTGTGTGTGTGTGTGTGTGTGTGTGTGTGTGTCTGTGTGTGTGTGTGTGTGTGTGTGTGTGTATACACTCGAGAGAACCGAGTTGCTTGCTTGGTCCTCGAGACTTGTTGCTTCCACAGTTGGAGTAGGTCTGTCCTAGCCATCTCACTAGGGAGGCCATCAACACAGTGGATTTTCAGTACGCATGCTAGGTGCCTTAGAGTCCCAATCTGATTGATGTTGAAAACCTGGAAGATTTCTGGAAAGCCACTGGTCCCCAGTCCCAGTGGAAGCTTCGAAATCCTGGTTCTGGTACTGGCTAAGGAATCCGAAGCAGTGATAGGGTAAATCTGCAGGGAGAGGGAAGGCCAAAGGAACAAAAGGCAAGTAAGCTTCCTGCTGCCACACCTTTCTTATCTGGGCTGCTACCAGAAGGTGCCACCCACATAGCAATCAAGTAATCAGGACGATTCCTCAGGTGAGGCTCTGGACTCAGGTGTGGCCTTGGCCAATGGATGTAGAAGTCCCATGGGGCAGCTGGAAGACAGTCTTGCTGTGAAGGTTGGTTTTAATCAACTTGCTAGACTGTCTTCTAGCTGCCTCATAGAAATTCTATATCCATTGGCCAGGACCACACAGGGAAGGACAGAGGGCCCAAGGATAGTCTGACTTACAATGGATCACGAGGCAACTTTTGTTGGTTCTATGTATTTAGGGCTGAACCATATCACTTGGCCTTATAAATACCTCATGTACATTCAATGTAAAGAAGGGGACTGCCCAGCATTTGTATCCTGAAGAGAGGTGGGGTATTTGGCTTCATTGCTCCTTATTGAAACAATGGGAGAGGTCACATCCTCCTGGGTACCAGGAAACACATCAGGAAAGAAAGAGGCCTTCAAAATAGGTCTTGAGCAGTGGGAAGGACATTAGCAGGATTGAAAGAAAAGGTCTGCTTACAAAGTCAGTCTAGAGTCCTTCTCTCATGAGGTTTTATGATAGTTCCTGAAATGAGAGCTTACTGCTTATGAATCTGGCTTGAACAATGATAAAGGTTGCAGAAGACGCTGCTACTGCTTTCTATTCAAAGGCCCAATAGCAAACCATGAAGACGCTCCTATCCAGCCAGACCTGTGAACGAAGCTATGCCCTACACTTACACTGTCCAACTAGTATCATTCTAGACATTCTAGATACCAGTGCCATCCATGTCCCGCTCCCCCTCCCCCACTATACCATCCACATGACTGTACGGCACTGAAATACAGCATCATCACCAGCCATCTGTGGGTACCACGTTGCCTTGGGCTGCGGTTCCAGGTGAAGGGAGGGTACGTACTAAGGTGTAGAGCGACATTTCTGGGCTGGGTGAGTAACACTTTTGCCAGGGTAATTATTCATGTTGTGGGTTATCTTCAATCTCCTTCAATTCCTCCCTGCTATAAAAACCCAGTATCCAGTCAAAAGTCTTAGCTGTGTGCAGAAGAGGTACTCAAAGCATAAATTTCATCATTGTCTTTATCTTTAGCACCAGAGCCCTTTGCAGTCACACTTGGGGAAGCACACTGACTCCCCCAGAGTCCATCGGCAGCTCTATTAAATAGGCACGGATAGAGGTGACTTGTGTGGGAACTGAGTGGGCTACTTTCTTATGGCCCAGGGTGAGAGTTCCTGCCATCTGTACATTCCATATTGACTGGCACTACCTCAGGAGTAAAGCAGTAGGAGATATTTTGCATTCTGAAAGTTTCTTGAGGTGTGGCTGACTTGAGCACACAAAGACAATCTATTTTTCAAACAGTTTTTTGAAGAGCCTGAACAGGAGATAATGATTTTTTTATTGGGTAAGCGGATGTCAGATAGACTCAAATGAGACAGAATCCTGGGTTTGGAGGGCACATTTCCACAGGCTCGGTGCACTCAGTGTAAAGCCCGACTCTTAGGTGAAAGCATCAGGACATCTTCGTAAGCAAATACAAACTTGAAATCTCACAGAAGCACGAGGACCTCGCCGTCTCCCTCTAGTGGTCGAGCTGTGTTTCATCAGGTTGAATCTTGGGATGGGGACTCTGAAGCCCTCTTCTGGAGGGCAGGAGAAGCCTTCTGCATTTCTGAGCTTGCAGATTGGCTACAAAGAAGCCTCCTGACTGACTGAGTGCAAAGCCAAAAAAGGACAGACCTGCAGGAGCCACTGCTAAACACTGAATCCCCTCTATGATAATTTGAGAGTATTTTCTCCTTCAAAGACTACTAAAAGCAGAATAAAATAAATTTTTCCTTTGCTCTTTCAAAATGGCTGAATTTCTTGTCTTTTGTTTGTTTGGGTTTTTGATTCTTAAAACAGGATCTCACTATAGCTAGGCTAGCCTGGAAGTTGCTATATATTCCAGTATGGCCTCAAATCTGTGATCCTCGTGTGTCTGCCATTTGAGGGCTGGAATTATTGACCCATACTGCTGTGTCCAGCTTGTGAATCTTTTAAAAAATAAACACATTTTCTTATTTAGCTATCCTGCGGTGTTGGGCATGCGCTGGTACTTAGCTAGTTTCAGAAGCGTTGTGTCTCATTTCTCAGGTGATTTCTGTAGATAGAAAGACAGCTACAGAGAGCAGATATTATGGGCCTCAGAACACTCCCATGGACTCAGCTTGACATGAGTGACGCCATCTTGCCTCCACAGCTGCCTAAAATAACACTATTCAGTTTTCCTCTGAAGTTTTCCAAGAAACTGTAAGCGAAAGCAACCAACCACCACCACCATCGCCATCTACCAAAACCAACCAACCAAACCATGAGTAGAATGTGGGTCTTTATAGGCAGACCCTGGGGCCGAGAATGTGCCCAGCTCTTTGATATTCTCTTAAGATAGGCCAGGTCCACTCCAGCTAAGGTGAGGTCACTTTCGTCCCAACCCTTCTTTTGTCCCAAGTAATTGGATCCACTTAGTCTTGTTGTCATCCAGGGCCATGTGTTTTTGTCCGTAAGTTCCACGATAAATTGCAGTCTATGAGATCCTGCATCTGTCCCTTTCTTCAGTCTCCGTGTACCTGGGCCTGGGTTTTGCTAAAACATCACTGCAATGTGGGGTAGGTTTTGCAGACAGGAAGTGAGTATCAAAGACCAGCGTGTCTATTTCTGACTTAGAGTCTGTGGAGTTCTGACCACACAGCAGATGGGCACCCATAAGTTTCTTTAGGTATAAAATGGAGTTAGTTCTGGTTTCCTTGAGGGATTATTGTGAGGAGGGACAGAGAGTATGTCAGGTGGTACATCACTTGGTGGCAATACTAACCACCAAGAATAAGCAAGAAAAACTCAGTGTTTATTGTTTATTTCATTATTGTTGCTTGAGACAGGGTCTCCCTATGGCCCTCCGCCTGGCCATGAGCTTGTGAGCATAAGCCCCTAAATGCTGGCCTAACAGCTCTACTCCATTAAGCAAGGTGGACACCTGAAACACGCTCTCTCTCTCTCTCTCTCTCTCTCTCTCTCTCTCTCTCTCTCTGTGTGTGTGTGTGTGTGTGTGTGTGTGTGTCTTTGCTTTCTTTTTTAAACAGTACATAGCTGATATTACCATTTGTTCAAAATCTCAGACTTTTAAAAAGTGGCTCTTACTGGGTGGTGGTGGCACATGTCTTTAATCTCAGCCCTTGGGAGGGAGAGGCAGACAGATCTCTGTGAGTTCCAGGACAGCCAGGGCTACGCAGAGAAACCCTGTCTCAAAACCAAACACACACACAAACAAAAAAATTAAAGCTAATAAACAAAAAACCAAACCAAACAAACAAAAGTCTGGCTCTCACTCTTTACACAAAACCAATAAAGCAAAGAGAGGTGGCTGAGGTCTGCATGTGGCTCTCTCACTTCCTCCCACCCAGCTAACCGGCTGGATGGATGCCGCCTGCAGCCTGCAGGGATTCGAGGATTTCCAAGAAACTGTAAGCGAAAGCAACCAACTGGATTCCTCTCTCCAGTCTTCTCCCTCACTAGTTTGCTGCTTCTCTCTAACAGGACTCCCTAGTCCTGCCTGCATTCTAACCTGGGGCAGAATTAGCAATGAAGACTGTTGCTGTAATCATTCTGCTTTATGTAACAAACTAAATATATTCCACCTTGTGGTTCTCTCTGCAGAGCGCACGTTTCCCTTCTCACCTTCTGTGCTGTGTGCCCGCTGCCAGTTGTGTAGAAAAGAACACTCATTAAAAGCGTTGATTTGTACCTTGGCTCCCACGCAAGCAGACGGAAATCAAATGCATCATGTATGGTAAAGGGAAGCCTTTGCTCGAGTGATCGGAATCCACCTCGCTCCGTCTAGAGATTTTTCTCATCAACCAATAAAGATGTTTTCATTGCCTTGCTTTGGAGAACCCTCACAAAAGTTTAATTTCTCATTTTGCCTCTGCTGTTGGAAACCATTTGTGGGATGGAGATGCCCAGTTCACGAATCACTGGATCCTTACATGTTACAATTTGCTTTTAGACAAGATCTTGCTAAGTTGTCCAGGTTGGCCTCAAACTCACAATCCTCCTGCCTCCGTCTTCTGAATGTTGGGATTATAACATGCACATCCATGCATGGGCCTCAGCTGATGATCTTTCAGGACACAGCTGCTAGCTCTGCATCCTGCCCACCCACACCTTTGTAGATAACCACTTTCTAAAACTATACTCAGTGCTGGGTCATGTCGGATGCTTACCTGGTATGTTTGAGACTCTGGATTCAAGCTCCAGAAAGGCTGCAGACAGACAAACATACAACCTGTTCTCACATGCCCAGAACTGAGTGGCCTAGCCCTTTCCTTCTGTGGACACAGAAACCCAAGGGTTCTAGAAAGAGTGCCAATATCTTCCACCAGAGTTCTCATAGGACATACCGGGACCCAATCAGCAAATGATAAAGGCTCGCAACTTCTATTTATAAATTCTTGTTCTAACACATGAGGTATTTTTTTAAAAAATCGTATTTATATATATTACATCCACATTACATAGTGTTCATAGACAAAAATTTTGGCAAAGAAATATTGCTCAACTAGAAAGCTAACCTTTCCATGTCTAAGTCACTGGATTCATACGACAGGGTTTTCTAAATAAAAAGAACCAATCAAATGATGAAATCAGTAGGTGTACTGATAGCTGAAGAGATGGACACACACACACACACACACACAAGCACACACACACATACATACACACAAGAGCTAGCATTACAATTGGTGCATTTAATTATGGAGGTCAATATATTATAATTTAATCTAATGCCAAGAACCAGAGGACCTGGAGGTCACTTCTTATAGGAGCCCAAGAATTTGGAGTTCTGATGTCCAAGGGCAAGAGAAGATGTATGTATGTCCGTGACCCAAAAGAGAGAGAAGCTTCACTTTTTCTCCATCTGAGTTTTATTTGGCCCTCAGCTGTTTGAATGCTGCTGCCCAGATTCCTAAGCCTGAACCTGCTCTACCCTGTCTGCTGATGAAAGTGTTAATCTCTTCCCAAAACATGGGCACACAGACACACCCAGAAATAATGCTCTACGGGCTATCCGAGTGTAGTGGAACTCTGTCTTCTGGGTGTGGAAGGACCAGCGCTGGACTGAAACCAGTAGCCGTGTTTACCCACAAGAGACGATGGTCAGGAGACTAGGGCTACCAACAGTCCTTCATAGCCAAGGATGCTAAAGCATGCCTGAGACCACAGCACTGAGGAAGTAAAGGCAGGAGGGTCAGGAGTCCCAGCTCGTCCTCATCTACAAAGCAAGCTCAAGCCTCCGTGAGACCTTTCATTAAATAAAACCAAACAATTACACGAACAGCAACAAACCCCCAAACAAAACAAAATTCCCTCATGAGGCAGTGAGGAGTCATCAAACCCTCACCTGAGATCTCAGCCACTTCTTTCTGTCCCCATTCAGCTCCATGCAATCCTTTCCTAGCTGATCTGGTCTGGATTATGCTCTAGAGCAGGGTATGTGTGCCGTAAATGCATATGAAATGAAAGGTTGACTAGGGTTGGGGACTCCAGTGATGCAGCCTTCATGAGTCTTGACACATGGGCTTGGGACTCTTCACTGATGCCCTTATAAATGACTCCCATTGGTTGATCAAACTAGACATGGATGGAATACTTTCTTTGGTCTAATGATCTCCCACCTGGGGTGGACAGGCATTTCTGTGCATAAAAGTTGCTCAACACTGCATCCTTTAGCCTTATCAAGTTGGCACATAAAATTACCCATCACACTGGAGTGAGAGATGTATCCTTAGTCACTGAGATGGAAATACTAAGTCTGTTGCCAGAGTGAGATCTTCTAAAGATATAGAGTAGCTAAAACACCAAAAGAGAGAATGGAGATACAGAGAAAGAGAACACTTTGTTATTGGTCAAGTCATGAAGCTAGCCTTCAAGTGGACGGAATGACTTGAAACAAAAATCAGGACTCTGAAAATCCATATGCAAGGTAGGTTGAAGAGTGAATATATCACAGAGGAGGGAGGAAGACAAGACCAATGCAAGCATTCTGGAAGGACTGGGCACATCTGTGGGAGCAATAAAATGTTCATAAGGTATTTTTATATTGAGATATATCTGATCAACTACTTTTCTCACTGTTGTGACAGAATGCCTGACAAAGACAATGAAAGAAAGGAAGGTTGTCTCACAGCTCAAAATTATAGTTCATTATTGTAGGATGCCATGGTGGGTTGCCATAGTGGGTTGTCATGGTGGGATGCCATGGTGGGATGCCATGGTGGGATAGCATGGTGGGATGCCATGGTGGGATAGCATGGTGGGATGCCATGGTGGGATAGCATGGTGGGTTGTCATAGTGGGTTGTCATGGTGGGTTTCCATAGTGGGTTGTCATGATGGGATGTCATGGTGGGTTGCCATGGTGGGATAGCATGGTGGGATGCCATGGTGGGATAGCATGGTGGGTTGTCATAGTGGGTTGTCATGGTGGGTTTCTATAGTGGGTTGTCATGATGGGATGTCATGGTGGGATGCCATGGTGGGATAGCATGGTGGGATGCCATGGTGGGATAGCATGGTGGGTTGTCATAGTGGAATGCCATGGTGAGTTGTCATGGTGGAATGCCATGGTGGGTTGCCACGGTGGGATGCCATGCTATGACACAATGGTGAGATGCCATGGTGGGATGCCATGGTGACCAGAACAATTCTAGCTAAGGCAGCAGGAACTAGTGGCTGCTGATTGCATGTTATCATGGTTTTTGTTTTTGTTTGATTTCTGACCACACAGACTGGGACCCCCAGCCCATAGGATGGTGTTTTCCACATTCAGATGGATTCTCCCTTCTCAGTTATGCCTCTCTGGAAACACCCTCATAAACTTGAACAAATCCAGTTATGTTACAACAAAGATTAGCGATCAGGAGAAATCATGGGAGTAGGAGGTAAAATCCTTAAATCTGAAGTAAGATGAGGCCTCTGTCCTGTTCCCTCAAGATACCCTATCTACCTACCACTATCGCACACATTCATGGTGCTCATTTGAGTAGGTATGTGGTAAATTATTTAGTAGAAATTCTGTATATTTTTCAGTATTTAAATGACTATGTTCCATCCCTTTATTCCTAAGTCCCTGATGAAGGAAGGACCCCAATGTAGACAGAACCACGGTAGGAGTATGTGTATGTGAGGAATGAGTGCACACTCCTGCCATGCGTCTAATTTAGAAGGTTGGGGAGGTTATAAAAGTCATGTTCAAGAAGTTCTTGGTCCCCAAAATGCAGCTCTGGGTGATGGTGTAGACTTTTAAGATATAGTGCTTTGCAGGATGTCCTGGGATGGTCAGAGTGTACCCTCAATAAAGATTATTTCTTGTGGAAACCCGAGAGTGGTTTTTGTTTATTTGTTTTTGGGGTGGGGGTGAGACAGGGTTTCTCTGTATAACTCCGGCTGTCCTGGAACTCACTTTGTAGACCAGGCTGGCCTTGAACTCAGAAATCCGCCTGCCTCTGCCTCTGCCTCCCGAGTGCTGGGATTAAAGGCGTGCACCACCACGCCCGGCTGTTTGTTTGTTTGTTTGTTTGTTTGTTTATTTATTTATTTATTTAAATAAAACCTGGTTGTTATTTTTTTAAGGTCATAGTACACAGAGCTTATTATCAAAATGTTGTGTGTCTTTGAACCATCTTAAAACAAATAATAATAATAATAACAATAAAAATAATATAGTTATTATCATGCATAATAATAATAATAATTAATAAATAAAGTAGCAGCAGCAGCAGCAGTAGATGCCCAGATAGCTTCCTAATAGTTGAAGATACAAAATCAGTGGGCTCTGGCACGCTGAATCTCAGCACGTGACGTACAGAAGGGAACCCAGAATACTCTTGCCTGCCATATTTGAATCTGGAAGTTTCCAACCTCCTTTTCACTGTGGACAGGTGCACACTGCTATAAAGGATTAGGAAAGGGAGCCACCAGCGTCTGACTCACCCTCTAAAGGAAGCAGGAATGGCAGCCCTGACCACAAGCTTGCGTGCGCTTTCAGTAGAGAATGTGCAGCTGATCCAGACTGTCAGGACTCTCTGAGCTCTAAGCATTAATAGTAATATGCTGGCACCAAGGGAAATCTCCAATCTTACCAAAAGTGTAAGCCAAAATGTAACAGACAAATCCAGCCTGTTAGCCTATGTTACGCCTTGATCTAGGGATAGGCTATGGTGGCAGGGGCAAGGGGGAAAAGACATGTGGATAGAGTCTTTGACCTAAGACTATGAGAATGTCTGTAGCAGAAACAATAGGTGTCTTAGTCCACTCAGGCCATATCACAACATACCAAATGGCTGGCCTATAAACATCAGAACCATAATTCTGATAGCCCCAGGGTACAAGGAGTTGTGGATCCAGGCTGAAGCACATTTGGTATTCAGTGAGGGCCTGCTTTCCTAGTCATAGACAGTGAGTCTTAGCTGTATCCTTCCTTCTTGGGAGAAGAAGGAGTCAGTGCTCTGGGGACTCTTTTAAAAATGCTTTACACAATGCCTTAAAAGGGCCCTTGTGACGTAATCCCCCTTTAATGGCTCCACTGTCTAATAACATCACATCTGTAAGCGGCAGTACAATGTGTGCATTTGGAGGGACACACACAGTCCACGCATAGCAATAGTCTAGCAGTGAATTAGAACCATTCTCTGTTGAAAATTTGAGATAAAGAAATTAGTAACTTTCTAGAAAGGAATTTTGTACATATTCAGGAATATTAAAAAGCAGAGAGAGAGAGAGAGAGAGCCGCTACTGTTTGTCTCTATTTCACCTTTGACTCTTTGCCTGACCTTGACTTTGGAGAATGTATCTTCTTGTTACTGATGCTGCTAGGTGAAAAAGAACTCTCTTGGAAGCTTTGCCCATACTCAAGTCACTGTAATAGCATGAAGGTCCAAAGACAGACTTCCTTAGAGTAGGCTCAGACCTTTGCTGCTCTCTACCCATCCTCCCTAGGGCCATGATCTAGTCAATGTCTTCAAAAAGGAGCCATCCTCTTCCTCCTGCGAGTAGCTGTCACACCATGGAGCTGGAGCTCCCTCTTGTTGCCCTACACAAATACTGTGACTGGAGTAGAACTCAGGGGAGGGAGGAGTTATCATTTCGGGTTCATTGTCTGAAGGCATCTGGTGTCCCCCGTTAGCCACCCTCTGCGGCCATTGCTCAGCTTGCAGGTATCATTTTGAGAGGAAAGGAAAAGTAACAGCTGTGTTACTGAGTGTGTACACGACCCACATTAGTCACACTTACCGGGGTTTAAGTTATGACTCTGTCACCTTTGTCCCTTCAATGGCCAGCTTTTAAAGTAAACTGTACTGGCATTCTTGACATGCCTCCCTTGGGGCAAGACCTCACTTTCCTCTGATCATTTTTTTCCCTCAGATGATTTTCTTGTCACATAAAGTGCACAACACTCACTGTAGAGAAAATCTCTTATATTCTGTATGGATGCATCACTTGTCAATAACAACAACAACAACAATAATAATAATAATAATAATAATAATAATAAGCCTATGGCCAAAGAGCTGAGGCAGGATTAGGAGGTGGGGTATCCAGCAGAGAGAGAGAGAGAGAGAGAGACAGACAGACAGACAGACAGACAGAGACAGAGAGACAGAGAGGGAGAGACAGAAAGATGGAGGGAGTGGGGATAAAGAGGAATTCAAAAACAGTCAGAAGTGTGGGAGATTAGTCAGGAACTCTGAGAAGAGGTAACAAGCCATGTGGTGCTTTGTAGAACAGAATAACCAGATAATTGAGTCATGAGCTAGTCAGGGGAACAAGCCCTAGCTTATGGCCGAGGCGTTTATTTATAAAATATTCAGTCTCAGAGCCCTTACTCTGGGAACAAAGTGGCTGGGTAGGAAAGCTTGATGTTATAACTCACAATTATTTACGTCTCTGTTGTTGTTGTTGTTGTTGTTGTTGTTGTTGTTGTTTTCTCTAGCTAACTTTGCACTTCCTGGGGACAAATCCTTCCCATATCCACGAGGTCACTGTTTCATGGACTAAGTGGATAAGTGACAAGCTCTTTCTCCATCTTTGTTTACACGAATCTTTTTTTTTCCTCAGGGATTAGGGGGTCAGACTTCTCCCATCGTGCCTATAAAAGTGTGATTGCAAAGGAAACTTTCTATCCTCAAGGAAGGACTCTTAGGCTCCAGCTCTGTACTTGAATCACCTGGGAAATACAGCAGACATAAACCCACTTCCCCAGGCCAATGGGCACAGACTCTCTGTGGGGAGGGTCTGAATATCAGCATCTTCCCACAGCTTCTTTGATGGCTCTATCCGATAGTCTGCATCAGGACCACAGTCTTTAGGCCATCCTGGTGCTCTTCAAGATCCTCTAGAAGAGGAGGCAGCATAGAGAAGATCTGAAGATAGCCCTGGGACTAATTGTATTTGATGTTAATTCTGTTCTCCTGTGAGGGGCTGCGAACAAGGAATGAGTCAGCACTCAGGTGATTTCCTGTAAACCTGCTTCCCACCTTAATTTATAAATAAAGCCTAGAGCCAGTGATTGGGTGGATAAAGAGGGGAAGGTGGAGCTGAAGGTTTTTGGGGAGAGAGAGAGAGAGAGAGAGAGAGAGAGAGAGAGAGAGAGAGAGAGAGAGGATGACAGAGGAGGAGGAGGAGGAAGGAAAGTGGAGCAGAAGCACCCAGCCCAGAGAAACCACAAGTTATAAGGGCTCTCTTCTTTGGGGAAGATGGTAGTGTAGTGGTAGATCCGCCCAATCTAGGCGCATGGCATGTATTCATATTAATTGAGTTGTGTCTTCATTGCCCAGGCTTATTTGAGTACCACAACAGAGAAGAGGTACTAGGAAGTGCCACTGCCATCTCTGGGCAGAGACCTGCAGAAGGGAGGTGCCTCCAGTGGTGTTATGTGGGCTTGTATTACCCACAGATCTTTAAAAAGGGTTTTCTTTAAATCTAGCTGATCCAACTTTTAGACACAACATTAAGAACTTTAATCTTCACATTTCTTTCCCCACTACTGTGTCCCCTCTTCTAACTACCACCCTCTAAATAGTTGTCTACCTTCTGACCCAAATGTTGAGAGTTCCACTTGACCACTATCAAGGTCACCATGAAGTCCCTTCATGACTACAGAGAATCTTGTTTTAAAACAGGTGTTAAGACGAGTGAGCAGAAAGAAGAGTGAGGAAAGAGGCCACAGAAGCCTAACCAAGTAGGAATGAAAGGTGTAGCCCAAACACAGCTTTAAATCAAGACCATAAAAACCCTGTCAAACATGGTCAGAGTAAAAACCCTGTCAAACATGGTCAGAGTAAAGTGTATTAATATCACTTAATCAAAATAAAATGTGTTACTATCTTAACACTGAAACCTCCAGGTGGACCACACAGTATTGACTCAGGGATCTGTGATGTGATGAACAAGCCCTCTCGGAGTCTTGAATTTGTATGTAAGAATGAAATGATAACCCGATGTTCATTTTTGAGATGTGAAGAAACTGTGCTCCAAGAGGGTGACCTGACTTACGGTCATATTACTACCTCGGAGCGAAGACAGAAGTGGCACCAAGGGTTGCAGATGACACTCTAAAAGGATCGAATACTGCCCTTGGCACCATAGGACAGCATCAAAAATCAAGAGAAACAGGGAAGTCACTCACAGCTCAGTGACAGCGTGCATGCTCATCCTTCAAAAGGTGCTGGGGTCAATGCTGAGAGGAGAGGAGAAGGAGGGGTGGGGAGGCACCAGAATTCCTCTCTGCGCTTCTGGAAGCACATTCCTACCGTCGTTATGAGCTGACTGGGGATTTGGGAATTGACTGCCAGCATCCTTGGATCTCTCTCTTCAGCTTGGCCACTATTCTGACCCTCGTCTCCCCGGTGGATTCTTTCTGGTCCCTGTGAAACAGAAGGGCTGTGGACCTAGCCCCTCCTATAGCAGGCCTCCTGGATTACTTCCTCCATCTGTTCTGCCTCCCACCCTCGGGTCAAGACGTCATCGTCCTCAGATCATCATTTGGTCCAAGGATTTCTCCGTGATGCTCACAATTGTTTACTTTCCTCTGTGCTCCTCTTCTGGCCATTCCCCGGGGTCAGCTTTGGACTCTCTGGGGACAAACCCTTCCCTTGTCATCCTGTGCTTCCCACACCCACGAGGTCACCGTTTCATGGACTAAATGGATAAGTGACAAGGACAATGAAGAGAAGCCATTTCCCCATCTTTGTTTACACCAATGTTCTCTCTTGGAGGGGACAGACTTGTCCCACTGTGCCTATAAAAGTGTGATTGTAGAGGTAGCATTCTAAACTCAAGGTCCTTCTGGTTGCTTGCTGCAAAAGTGAGGACTTGAAGAATGGAACGTTAAGGGTGATTTAGAAGCCATGTTGACTCAGTACTCTGTGAGTTAATCAAGGAAGCCTCTAAGGGGCTGGTGGGGAAGAATGAATCAGAGCCCCCCCCCCCACCTTAGTTTGCTTAAAGGCTTTATTGCATGTTACACTTGACATACAGCCCATCATAAAATCAATGCAGAGACGCAAGGCAGGAACCCAGAGAGAGAAACTGAAGCCCAGACCCTGAATGAACACTGCTTACTAGCTTATTCTGCAGTCTACCCAGCTTGCTTTTTGTTTGTTTTGTTTTGTTTTCCAAACAGGGTTTTTCTGGGTATCCCTGGCTGTCCTGGAACTTGCTCTGTAGTCTAGGCTGGCCTTGACCTACTGAGAGCTGGGATTAAAAGAGTGTGCCACCATTGCCTAGCTCAGCTTGCTTTTTATACAGCCAAGCCCCCCCCCCCCCCCCGCCGTCCCAGCCCTGCCCAGTGGTGGCACTTCCCAAAATGGGCTGGCTCCTCCTACATTAATTAACCATCAAGAAAAACCGCCTCACAGACTTGCCTACAGGTTACTCACTTTGATGGAGGCATTCTCTCCACAGGCTACCCTGGCTTATATTAAGTTGACAGAACCTAATCAGCACACCAATCGAATGTGAAAGGCTGAAGATGGCAGTCGAAATGCCCCTAAATCTCTTGTGGTTTGCCTCAGAGGCCTAAAGCTTGACATCTCTGAAAACAGTGATAACTCAGTAGTCAGATACTGAAAGTACCCAGAATGCCTCTCTCCTGTGGTTATCAAAAACTCACATGAGTTTGTCCCCTTTTCTAACCTGGGCCACCACAGCTCGGAGCACAGAGTCTGAAGGAAAGAAGTGGTTTCATGGTCGGCCTGCCTCCACTGGGGCATGAACCTCAGCACTGTATTTTCTTGATGGAGCCTCTGCTTGCAGATATAGGACCTGCACAGCTTCTTAAGCAGGTCTTGGCAAGAGGAAGATTTCTTGTCTTTCCTTAGCATGTGAGAGCTGAGGTTTCCGGTCGGGAGTGCCAGGCACAGCCTCCCATTGGAATTGTACATCATACCAAGCATGTGCAATTCATTAAACAAAGGCTTGCTTTTTAAAGAGCTTTCTTTCTCCAGAGTGGACACTTTGTGGTTTCCGTTCTTTTCCTGAGAACACAGCTTATAGCTTTCTTTAATACCCACCGGGAATCCTTGGGCCCCTTCTGAAATCCCAGAGGAGTTTTATGAAAAAAGGTTTGCCTACTGGAAAACCAATTCCTAAGCAAGTGCCTAGGCCCAGGTGCCTAGGAAGGACTCCCTGCTGCATCATAAAACAGAAGACAGTACTGCAGGTGAGGGAGAACCCAAGAGATGGGGGAGGGGCTGATTCATTCCTTTACAGTGAGTGGTGGGAACCACTCAGGTCCTGTTTGACGTAAGTCATTACTCAAGACTGTCATGAATGTCTTTCCAGGTGACAGTCTCTTCACCTAATCACCATTCCCTAGATCCCACCCCTTAGATCCACTGGCTCTCAGTATCTTTAGCTTGGGACTAACTTCCAACATGAAACTTTGGAGGGTAAACTGTAGCCAAACCACAGCACAGGGCAAGGTGAGGAAGACTTAATTATTAGCAATTAAAAATGTAGAATAAAAGGGTTTGGATCTAAACAGGAAGTATTGGAGGTCTGACAGGCTCAGGGATTTTATTCAAGATATTTGCTCATGCATGCACACATGCATGCGTGCATGTGTGTGTGTATGTGTGTATGTGTGTGTGTGTGTGTGTGTGTGTGTGTGTGTGTGTGTGTGTGTGTTGTGCTGCAGATCAAACCCAGAGCCTTGTGTATGTAAGGCAAGTGCTTTATCAGGGTCTACAGCTGTAACTTTCTGATTTAGCAGTTTTCATCTGTAATCTTGAGGAATTATTTACCTCTTCTGAAACAATTTTCTATCTATAAAATGGAGAGAAAAAGTAAACATTTGGCATAGTTGAAAATAAAAAAAGACTTAAGATGTCCCATAGAAATGCTTTGACATGATTTTTAATGTGCTGTGCTTTTAAAATACTGGCTTCCTGTTCATTTACTTGTTCCTACATGTAGATTTGCAACTTTAAACATGATGTGAAAAAAAAATAGAAGAGAACATTAGTGGTCGTGGGTATTTTCCACTTGTCTCACAGATGAGGGCAAAGAACCAGAGTCACAGACTAATAGCCAACCAAGCCCAACCAAAGGTCACATTTCTATACTTCAAGGTCAAATTTACATTGCTGAATTCACATTGATCATTTATCAGGAATGTCATGTAGAGCATCTCTTCAAATGTTAGACTGTGGCCTTATAGTTAAGAGACAAGGGAAAAGACTGACTGACCCAAAATAAATAATAGGAAAAGAATGCCAAGTGGAGCAGAGGGTGGTATAAGGGTATTAGACTCTGCATGATACTCAGTGTGGCCAGGAGAACTGGGGAAAAGGACAGGATATTAACTATAAGGTGGAGCCAGGGAAATCACTCAATCAATAAAGTGCTTGTCACACAAGTTTGACGTCAGAGCTTCAAAACCGATGGAAAAGCCAGAGACTTAGTGCACTTGTAACCCCGGGACTGGGCGGCTGGGGGATGGGTGGGTCCCTACAGCTCACTGACCAGCCAGTTTAGCCAATCAGCAATCTCCATGTTCAGTAAGGGACTCTGTCTCCAAAATATAAGGTAGAATTGACTCAAGAAGGCACCTGCGGCTTGAGTACACATATGCGCACGCGCATACACAACACACACACACACACACACACACACACACACACACACAGAGAGAGAGAGAGAGAGAGAGAGAGAGAGAGAGAGAGAGAGAGAACAGATTGTCATTGACTATAGTAAAATTTCAAAAGAACAATTTGCTAGTCCAGGGGGAACATCAGACTTGCCAGACCCTGTCTTTTAATTTCCTCTGTCATCTTTGTTGTCTGGCACATTGTGGGAGGGGATTCTTTATGCTTTAGAATAAGCATGGACACTTTCCACTTCCTAAGGCTTAGTGGCCTGGAGAAACGATTGCTTCTCCTCTCTTCCTCTTCTTTTTCTCTTGATTGGAGTTCTCGAGTTAGGAAAACTTGGAGCCCTATCTAGCCATTGAGATTCTGTTCCCGGGCCTTGGACTTGCCTTTTACCGAGAAACCTCCCTAAAAGGACTGCTTTACACACAGCGAGGTGCCCACATGTTCACAGCCTGGAACATCCCATGCTCCTTCTTCAGAAGCTTAGGCCTGCTCTGTATGTACAAGCAGAGACAGCCTGTTTTGGGATGCCTCATAACCGACACAGGCTATGGAAATAAACGATTATTAGAAATCCTGTCGTCATCCTACTAGGGAAACCCAGGCTTTGAGTCTTACCCAAGTCTTGTCCTGCTCCTCAGGGAATCCTCACCCCTTGGGTTGTAAACCCCTGATTATGTATTTAAAGGGGCAATAGAAACTTGGTGATTGTGAGGACTCATGGAGTTCCGTGTGGATGATTTTCCTGTCCAAATGACCTTACGAAGCTTCTTTCTAGAAAGGAAGATTCAGTTCAGGCTTTTGTCCTCGGGGAAGTGGCATAAGCCATTTTGTCACACCCAGTCATTTATAGATTCCAGTTCCCCTGTCATGGTGACCTTTATGAGTTTTCTGCCCTGAGTATGAGCTGTAAGCTTTAAGAATTTTCAGGGGCAGAGTTGCAGTGGCCCATGCCTTTAATCCCAGAACCCGAGAGGCTGAGACAGACAAATCTCCAAGTTCAAGCCCAGCCTGGTCTACAGAGTGAGCTCCAGGACAGCCAAGGCTACCCAGAGAAACCCTGTCTCAGAAAGCAAAAACAAACAAAGAAACAAAAAAATTCAGAGGTATTCAGTACACAGAAATGGATTAGGCAAGGCGCGTTTGATCTTTAATGATCACACAAGTGCTACAATTTACCTGATCCTCTAGCATCCCTTTATCTAAATCAGCTCAGCTCAGTGAGACCCAGAAATAGTACGTTTATGTCATTATCAATCATAGAGACATAAAGTACACTTCCCAATATTTCTCATCGTCTATTTTAGGAGGAAGAAATAGCTAGTTCATAAAGCAATTCCCTTACCACATCTATGTGTGTTCCACTGGACAGTGGCTCTCAAAAACGCAAACTTGGTGACCTGTTGAAACACAACTTATTGGGTACTGTCTCAACTCCATGCTTCAGTGGATCTGGGGTGGGGCTGATACACACGTGCATGCACACACATGTACACACATGCACACACACACACACACACACACACACACACACACACACACACACACACGTATAAGCATGTGTGTGTTTAAATGTGATACCCAAAGAGGAAGGAGGAAGGGAGAGAAGGAAAGATAGGACAGAGGGGGTATACATGAACGCAGCAGCAAAATGTTAATAATTGGTGAATCTAGACAGGTTTGGGGGAGTTTTATTTTAGTTTTATTTATTATTTGTGTATGTGTACGTTCATACACCACAGTGTAGCTTTTAAGCCAATTCAATACCGCCCCCAGGAGTTCTTTTTTTTTTTAATTAATTAATTTATTTTTGTTGTTGGTTTTTTTTTTTTTGGTCTCTCTTTTTCTTTTTTCTTTTCTTTCTTTTTTATTTTTTCTTATCTTTTTATTTTTATTTTTTATTTTTTTGAGTTCTTTATTTTTGATGTAAACTTTTGGTTTCAAATCACTTAAGAATAAAAGTTAAATGGAGTTAAAATTATGTCACAGAACTAACACTTTGACATCCAGAATGTGAGGGAAGTTCAGAAGCAGGAAGGAACGCCCACAAGAATAGTCTCCCTGGGAACCTGTCTTGGCTTTGAATGGAGCCTGGCATTTGAGGCCCCGCTGCGTCCTTAGTTTTTTTTTTTTTTTTTTTAAGTATGTGGTTCACAGCATCTGCACACAGCACCTGCACACAGCATCTGACAGATGCCTGTTAGTGATTAGAACATGGGCCTTGGATAGTTCTCAGTGTGATTCCAGCTTTGGCCAGTTACCAGCTCTGCGAAGCTGGGACTCACTTAACCCAGGGCTGCTGCGCTGTACTCCGGGTGGTTCCATTTTTCAAAGAGGACAGAGTGACTGATGTTCCTGGTAGTTATACAGGACCATGGCTCTGACTTAACCTCGGTTCCCACCTCTGTGGCGTAGGGGGAGTAACTCTACCTAGAGTCTATAGGGATTAAACGACCATCAATGCTTGTGAAGAGTTTAACCCAGTTTTCTAGTTTCTAGTAAATGCTCAAGAAATGGCAGCAGAATTGAGACGGTTGCAAGTTCAGTACTGGCAACCACGGAATCTTTTGAAGGAGAAACGATCTCCATAGTCCCTTCCAGCTCCAGAGTCGTGGTGGCCCGGCCATTCAGCGGCGTGGGCTTTAATGATGTAATTACTGTTTCACACCATAGAGAAAGCTCACACCTTCTCCGAAGTGGGCCACATGAGGGACAATTATTTTGTGATTAATACGGCCCAGACCCTCATTGATCGGTGTCTGCATGCTTCATTCCTCAATACTGAACACTGGGAACCTTTAGGAAATAAATATTCATCCTTAGTAATTAGGAAATAAGTATTTATCCGAAGTAATTATCTCCCTTAGGAGTAACACATTATTGTCAGAAAAGCTACACTAGGCAGGAAATCCAGTGACTCAGGTAGCAATACGGTTAGAAGCAAGGAGCCAGGAGACAGAGAATGAGGGTTGGTATGGGGGCATGGAGGTGATGCTATGAACCCCATCTCTGAGTAGCAGATGGGTGCTAGTATTTAGTTTCTTCAAACACTAAAGACCACTGAGGGCATGGCTGCCTGGGGAGGCAGGGACCTTCCAAGTCACAGACACGGCTTATGTCCCAGGCCTTAGCCCAGGAATCTGTATCCCTATAGCAAGAGAAGGCTGGTGACATCAGGGCCTTCCCAATATGCACCTCTTGGTCTCCTTTTCTAAAATCAGCTGCCTGAAAATATTCATCTCAATATCCGATAAATGAGAGGTGTCCTGCTGATGCTAGGTCCAGAGGTTTATTCTGTTTGCCCCTTAGCTCTGTGGCTCCCAGGGGAAATCAGAAGAACTCCACAAAGCAGGCTGGAAGGCACTGAGCTGAGAACTGCCTTCCAGCTCCAATACTCACTCTCTGGCTTTGATCTAGTTCCTCAAAGGAATGACCATGTTCAATACCACAGTCCTATCCTCCCAAATCCTTCCCAGGCTCTTTCATCTTCTAACAGCTCTGCATGGAAGCCATTATTAAGCTAACTTCGTTCATGGACAAATTATTTGCCCAAGGCTTTTGAGGGAGCCAGGATCAGGCTCCAATTTAAAAGAAGCAAATCTTGCCTCTGGTACCCAGAAATAAAAGATGACTCTCAACGTTTCTCTGACTGTGAGCATTGCAACTCATGTTGATCTTATTTGATGCACAGTTTTTTGTTTTGTTTTGTTTTGTTTTGCTTTGCTTTGCTTTGCTTTGCTTTGCTTTGCTTTGTTTTTGAGGTGGCTTAATCCTGACTTTCTATATAATTGTGTTTCTAGAGCTAAGAATCATGTACAATGAAACAGCTGTCAAATATGTGACACAGTTTAATTTATTAGCTGCAGAGAAGTTGCTGGAAAGCTTGGAGGGAAAGCAGATGGATATATATATATATATATATATATATTTCTGTTCCTATGAATCTGAGGGACTTTCCTATAAGAAATTATAGGTTGTTATTTTCCTTGTTGTATCTTTACTCAGACAGATGGCATAAGACAGGGAGCAAGAATTCTAGGTTTCCATGGCAATCACTGGAAAAACCTGGGCCTCTTTGCAGCGATGGCAGGAGCAGTCTTCAGATCAAAGGTGATATTGGAGGACTCTCTGTAACTTGGCAACTCCTACTGACTGCAGGCCAATCAAATGTCTCCTTTACAGCCTCATGGCACTAAAGACATGCCAGCTCGTTGGGAAAGAGTCAGAGATGTCAAAGATAGCAGACGTTGTCTTTTCTTCCTGAGAGCATTGAGTGACTATGTGAATAACACAGGAGCTTTAGGGAGACCCACAGATGCGTCATTACCAAGGCTTTTTGCCTTAAGCGGCAGTCATCCAGTTAAGCAGTGGCAAGAATTAAATCCTTATAAACTCAGTTAATGATCGACCTCTTTATTTATGTACCATATCAAAGGCATCAGAGCTCTGTGGCTGAGGGGATGGGCTCTGAACCAAGGCATCAAGCTCTGTGCTGAGAGTATGGGCTCTGAGCCAGACTGCCTTAGTTCAAATCCCAGCACTGCAAGTTTCTTTAGTGGGGTGACTCTGACTAAGCTACCTGACTTTGCTTTGTTTTAGTTTCTTCATCTGGAATGGTGGCAGTAATGAAGACATTTAGCTCACAGGGCTGTTGAGAGGGCAGTATTAGTTAATAAGTACTGAAGTCTGGTCTGGTGGCTCAGCCTGGGGTCCCAGATGCTTAGAAGGCTAAGAGAGGGGGATCACATGTTCAAGGCTATCCTTGTGTTCAATTCCCCGTAGCTCCTCTAACCACAACCACAACAAAGCCAGAACAACCAACAATAAACAAAATGGAAAGCGCTTGCAACAGGCTATGTGCTCAATATCTGTTAACTATTAGCAAAGGTAAAAAACAAAACAAAACAAAACAAAACAAAACAAAACAAAACAAAACAAAACAAACAGCCCTGTTCACTAAGGTTCTAAAGGCAGCACTGACCGGAGGGAGGGAAGGTCAGGGTATTGTTGGTACTGCTACTGTGCTCTGTGAATGCCTGCTGGAAGCACAGGGCTGGCACATACCCAGGTCTCAAAGTCTGTGGTTTGTGGAGTCCTGCATCCTCTCTAATTTCTCTGAGGTGAGTACAGTGAATCTCTATACCCATGGCCGAGGCTGGCCAGGCTCTGCAATATGAGTCCCTTGCTGCACCATGGGTTCCCACAGTTCTCCATATTACCAGTTCAAGGAAGCAGAATCAAGCCGCTAGGGACGGAAGCTTCTGTCGCCAGGAGGCAACATAAACCTTTGCTATTTTAAAGTTGCTTCTCTCGGGTGTTCTGCCATAGTGATAAAGGTCTCATGGTAGCAGAGGGATGGAGAGGTGATGAAAATTCCTCTCCATTGGTATTTCCACGGTTTGATTTTCCACCAGGGCGGAGGAGAAGCGTCTGCCTTCTTTACTTTGCCCAGACTGAAAGCAGCTGACACCTGTCTCAGCACTCGAGAAGGAGGCTCATGAGTTCAGAGGTCAGCTCGGGCTACGAGACTCTAAAAATAAATAAATAATATAAATTAATGAGTGGAGTTAAACGGGATCAGATTCTATGCTTCTTAGCCTCTGGGAGTTGCTGTGAAGTCTAGACGAGATAACACATATACAGCCAGTCGCCATCGACACAGCAAGAGCTCAATAGATATTATTAAAATAAGTTTTGTTTACTTAAGAAGGCGACTTTTGAAATTCCTCTAGGAACGCAAGAAGCAGCATCTGGTTGATCCTTGCTCTGCTTGTTTTTACTAGATTTTTTTTTTTTAAGCCTCAGTGCAGTCCCTGCATGTGAAGAAACAATTATCAGCTGTCCTCCAACCATCCATCTCCCACTGATTGTCACTTGGAACTCTTTCCCATAGAAACGATGCTATAAATAGAGTCGGTTCCCAGAGGGACTTTCACATTCTTTCAAAATGGTAGGATGGCTAAAATAGTCATTGATGGAGCAGGGAATGCTGAATTCCACATCACCACCTGGGCCTCTCATCGTGCCAAGCTCCCCTGGCTCAAGGTGACTCTGGGTAACACTGAACCCTAAGTCTTTGGGAGACATTGATTGGCCAGGATTGGTGGGTTAGGAGCCCATCTGATGACAACACTCATGTGCAGCAATGCCTGCTCTTACCGACAGCCTGTAAATCAGACCCCAGTGGGATTGAGATTATCTTACTATGATTAAGGCTGTCTCATACCCCATGGTGTTGGGTACTGGGGCCCAGAGAAAGATAATGGTAACTCCTGAATCTGGAGGATTTTTTTTTTTTTAAAGCATGCTGACCTATTTGGTCTAGAGAAAATGAAAAGACTTTAAAGATTTGTACCCAAAGTCAAGAGCAAGACCCTCTCCACACGTTCCTTTATCTTGATCAAGACCAGACTATAAAGGGAGCACAATTGTCTTCTATCAGGAAATGGACACTATCTAGCCAGAAAGTCCAGAGGATACTAGCCATATGGCCATGGATTCCCCTTACTAAATAATGTCTGCCGCTTGCACTCACTCAGACTCTAAACAGAGTTTGTCTGGACCACCCCTCCTTCTACTTATAACCCTCACAACTATTCACACTCATATGTTCCCTCCTTCTAGAATGTATACATTTTAAAATTATATTCAGGATGTAAATGGCCACACCCAATACTGCCTCCATCCTGGGCTATGGTTTTTTTCCATTTGCACTTGAACCAATGTTTATGCTCTCCCTTATACAGTAATCATTGGTTATTCCAAGGTCCCTGAAGAGGATGCAGGAAAATTCTCTCCACTGGTGTAGGGGTTGGGGGACATTCTCGTCTCATCAGTGAGCACCTGGAACAGGGCAGACAGTGAGCACTTCAGTGAAGATTTTTACTTTGGTCAGCGGAAAGAAGAGACGGTCTTTTAATCTGTAAGCAGAGTCTAAGGAATGGGCAAGGTCTGAACAAGAGGTTGGACAGGACAACTCTGGACACCTGGAAGAGGCTCAGATCAAGTCACAAGGTGACTCAGAGTCATCCCCACAGTGGGTAAGGACATCCACCAGAGAGAAAGGCTGGTCTGGGTTATTGTGATCTCAAGGTCTTAGTGAACATCTGGTCCTTCTCGGGTGATGGAATCCACAGGGGTGATACATCTATAGCAATGCAAATGAGGGCAATATGGGTGTGCGGGAGGGGATCTTCATCATAGGGGCAGCCGACTAAGGCCACCTGATGACACAAGGATAGTAGACTGGTGAAGCAAGGTGTCAGAATCACATCCTCGCAGAACATTGGGAGGGTGACAAGCACTTTCTGAACACCTTCAAGCCCCACACTTGTGCCGTGCCGTGCCGTGTTGTTACCATCCATTTTGTATGTCGGGAAAATGAAGTCGCGGGCAGTTAACTAACGTGCCCTGTATTAGACATCGCATGGGTGACAGAGCTGGAGACTGAACAGACAACAGTCTGACTCACGCAGCTGGGAGCTTCTCCAGAGGCTCCATTCTCTTTCATACCAAAGCACACACCAGAGCCAGCACTGGACATACACAGCAAGGTATTCTAGAAGATATAAATGGAGAATGTGAAAAATGATTTCGCTCACATATCAAGCTCCATGTGTATATGAGATATACAATGAAAATCCCTTTGTAAGGTTGAAAGTTTACACTGTTTGATTGTAGCCCAAAGTATGAGACAATAAAGTTGATTTTTTTCCTTCTTTTTTGGGGGGGTAATTTTTTTAACAAGATAATTACATCATTTCTCCCCTCCCTGCTCCTTACTGCAACCCCTCCTTGTTATGGCCCCACACTGCCTCTCAAAATGAATTGCCTCTTCTTCTTTAATTGTTGCTATCTACCCAGTTCATAAGCTACCCATATGCATTCGTTTCCATTTGGTGTTGAGTTGCTGTGTTCTTCCCTGGGGAGACTATTTATTTATCCCTCGCTGTGTATTCCTCAGTTGCCTACCTATAGTTTTTGTCTAGGGATGAAGCCGTAAGACCTCTCTCCCTTCCGCTTTAACACATCTCTTGGTGTCATCCGTGCTCAGGTCTTGTGTAGGAAACCGTGTCGGTGAGACTTTATGAGAATAGTTTCTCTGACAGTTCTAGGAGGTGCAATGTCACAGCAAATTTCCTGTTCCTCTGGCTCTTTCCATCTTCCCTTTCCTCCCTCTGTAGGGATCCCTGAGCCTTAGATCCTAGAGCTGTGTTCTGGATACATTCGCTGGGCTCTACAACTTTGCATCTTGATCAATTGTAGTTTTCTGTAATGGTCTCTGCCGGTTGGGAAGAGAAGTTTCCTCAATGAGTGGTGGGAATACATTTATCTGTAGGTATAAGGACACATATTTCAAATACTGTTAGGGATTGTGTTGTTTTAATAAAGTGGTGATTGTCAGTTCTTCTCCAAAATCTGTGATTTCTATATCTCTGGGCTAGTGTTCCATTACCAGATATGGTTTTCTTCTTGTTGAGAGGACCATAAGTCCAATTAGAGAGCCCTTGGCTAGAGCTAAGGTATGTGTGGCAATACTGCACACATTGCTGGCTGCTGCTGTGATTCATAGTCATCACAGTTACCAGTTGCTTGCCTCTGTTGGTAGCTTGCATGGTGCCTTTCGGTGAGATGCATTTTTGTCTCTGATGATCAATTCCCCGTTCTGGAGACATTGAACAGTGAGCTGTTTAAAGTGTTTAAAGTTTCCATGACCACACCTCCTTATGTCCCTCAAGCTCTTTAGAGGCTTGCCCGGACACACTGCTTTCACTTTATACTTCAGCACATCTGGGTACCTTATCACATGCCACCTAAGCTCTACTTCTCCATAATTAGACTTCTCAGAATAAAGTCTGGGACTTAGTAAACAAGTATAGAAGCACCCTCTGAAGGCTGACTACTGCTTTTCATTTCCTGTGAAAGTGGGTGGCTGGGAAACACACAGGATACTTCAGAGACTTTATGTTCCTTATAAAGGAAA